>NC_056525.1:91800761-91842059 GCF_019175285.1 Sceloporus undulatus
CAGGGCCACTCCTGGGCATGTTGGGACAGTTTGGGCATGGATGGAAGAAGGAGCAGCCTCTCACTTGAGGCCAGGACTTTCTCATTTGGTGTTCATAGCCTGAATGAACTTGGATGCACTCTCACGCTATCAGTGGCCAAGGTATGGAGTTGTACTCACAGGAGCCCTAGTATTGCTGGGTACTGGGAGGAAGTCTTAAAAGGAGGAGGTATAGGATACCTCCTCTGTAAGGTCTGAAAAAGTAATAGAAGCATAACCTCCAAATGAGCCTGCATTGTCCCAATAGGATGGTGGTTTCTGTTTCCATGAAGGAGCAAGGTTGCCCGATTGAATACAGAACTGCTTCAAGGTACAGTGCATATTGCCCCCCCCCCATGACATCTCTCTTTTATATGCCATCATAGTCCTTGGTTTTCAAAGACTGTGAGTGATCATGGAGCCCTGAACAGGTGCTCTTTTCTCTACAAGTGAATCCCTTGTGCCAGGAGAGTTTTCTGTTGCCTCTTGTGCTTTCCAAACACTTCCCCCAAACCTCCTTCCTAAAGATACCAGTGAGGTACCTGCTGCTCTACCCCATTTCTAGACTTGTGATTATCCTTCAGAAATGAGACAAGCAACTAAAGTGCCCAGCCCATTCCAAACCTTTTTTGCTATAGCACCCAGTATCCCATAGGCCTGGCTGTTAAAGCCTTATCTGGGAAGTGAGATTCCTGTTCGTTACCTGAGGACTTGGCTTTTCGTGATTCTTTTGATTTGCTTTCCAACGACTCAGGGTGCCTCTAAACAGCCAATATGCCCATTCTTAAAGTACATTTTGTTTTTTTTCTTGAAGTACAGTGGACCTTAGTATCCACTGGGTTTTGGTTCTCTGTGGATACCAAATCCGTGGTGATCACATCCCAACTAAATACAATGGCATAGTAAAATAGTGTGGTTTATATAAATGGCAAAATCAAGATTTGCTTTGGGAATATTTTCAAACAATATTTCAAACCATGGGTGGTTGAATCCATGCATAAAAACTTGTGGACATGGAGGGCCAATTGAATTGTTCTCATTCTTGTACAGCATACAGTCAGGGCCCCTTCATTCCCAGGTTTAGTCTTTTTAAAATTTTGATGAGCCGGGTCTTCTCCCTCCCAGGAACTGTATGGAGAAAGAAAGTTTCCGTAGCAACATTCATATCTCCCTTCACAACTTCACCAGTGGGCTGTCGTTCCTCCAGAACTGAGGCAATGGAGAAAGGCATGAGTGTCAGCCTCTACCTCTATTATAAAGTCCCTGGAATCAGGATAAAAAAGAACCAACCACACTACATGTGTTTTAAAATGCTATGGCTAATCCAAAAATCATCAGAAAATAGACTGGATCAGGAGCTGTGTCATTTGAATCTCTTTTGAAAATCCTGGCATGGACAGGTCCTATCCTAGACACTGATTGATTGATTGGTTGTATTTGTATCACCTCCTAGCCCACAAGGCTCTGAGGCAATGAACAAATAAAAACCAATTAAAATATACAAAGAAAAACTATTAAAAACACATCAAAATGTCAAAAAACTTTCCAAGCAGTCTAAAACATCCTAGAATCCAGTTTTGAAATAGTTAAATCAGCAGTCTCAAACACTGAATGCCATAGAAAAGCATTGCTTGGGCTGTCCAACAGAGCTTAAAGAGATGGGCCAACCTAACTTTCTTGCGTAGGGAGTTCCACAGTTGGGCACTGCCTCAAAAAAAGCCCCGTTACGTTACCATCAAACTATTTTCAAAAGGTGTTGTGCATGCAGCAGGACCTCCTTTGAAGATTGGCAAATTTCTGCACCCATCTATGGGTGGCCTTTCAGTAATTCCTTTCCCCAAGTCATTTAGGGCTTTGTAGGTCAACACTAGCCCCTTAGAACTGAGCTCGGAAGCAAATTGGAAGCCAGTTCAGTTCTTGAAGTACCAGTGTCCATCTCTTCTAAAATGCTTACTTAACACCATTCTGGCTGCTTCTTTTGTACTGGCTGCAGCCTCCAAACACTTTTAGGGGAAGCCCCACGTATTGGTCTAATTGAGAGGTAGCTAGGCATGAGCTACTGTGGATAAATCTGACTTCTCCGAGAAATGGTGCAGATGGCAAGCAGCGAAGCTGAGCAAAATGCTCCTAGGTGATGCAGCAACCTGGCTTCCAGGAGCAGCACTGAGTCTAAGAGCACCCTTAAGCTATGGATCTGATCTTACAGAGGGAGAGCAACCTCATCCAGAACAGGCTGTAATCCAAACCCAAATTAGTCTTCTACTTATCAAGTGTGCTTCTGTATTGTCTAGATTAAGCCTCAGTCTCCACCTACATCCGATCTTTACTGCACCCAGACAACCAATTCAGTGCTACCACAGCCTCCTAAGCAGCAGTATTTGTGGTCTGGTGGGGTTCTGCTAGAACAGGGGTAGGCAACCTTTTTGAGCCGGGGGTCGGGTGCTGTCCTCAGACAACTGGGGGGCAAAGCCGGGGGGTGGAGTTTCACCCTTGGGGGCGTGGGTGCATGCTGGGGGTGGAGTTCCACACTCCAGGGGCAGGACCACATGCTTCGCCCCCGGAGTGATAACAATAATAATAATAGTTCCAAGCACGGAAACTACTGCAAGCAATTAAAAAAAAAGCATGCACACTGTCTCAACCCAGAAAGGCAAAAGGTGCTGAGAGGGGATTTTGCACACACACACACACACACAAGCCTGTCTCTCACACACACAACCCCCCCTGTCTCTCACATACACCCTCTCTCACAAACTTGCTCTCTCACACACACAACCCACTTCTCTCTCACACATACACACACCAACCCTGTCTAACACACACAACACTCTCTCACATACACAACCCACTTCTCTCTCTCTGTGTGTCTCACACACACACAAAACCCATCTCTCTCTCCCCCCACAACCTCTTTTCTCTTACACAACCCACTTTTATCTCTCCCTCTCATACACAACTCACTTTCTCTCCTCATACACACATACACAACACCTCTCTCTCACATACAACCTCGCCTTCTCACACACACCCTCCGCACAAACCCACTCTCACAAAGACATACACAATCTTTCTCTCTCTCACACACCAAAAACACACCTCTCTCTCTTACATACACACTGCCTCTACACATACATACACACCACTCCTCTCTCTCTCTCTCTCTCTCTCTCTGCCCCTCCTGCGTAAAATGAGGGGAGGCCCCTCGAGGCCAGGAAGGAGGCGGGACACCGCGCTGGCCTCCTTGGCGGCTCTCCGGCTCTTTACTGGCTTCTGAGGGCCTCCAAGCCCCTCAGAGGCCGGAAAGGAGGCGGGGGACGCCCGCGCGGGCGTCCTCGCCGGCTCTTTCCAGGCTTCTGAGGGGCATCCAAGCCCCTCAGAGGCCGGAAAGGAGGCGGAGGACGCCCGCACGGGGGTCCTCGCCGGCTCTTTCCCGGCTTCTGAGGGGCCTCCAAGCCCCTCAGAGGCCGGAAAGGAGGTGGAGGACGCCCGTGCGCGCGCCCTCGCCGTCTCTTTCCCGGCTTCTGAGGGGCCTCCAAGCCCGTGGGCCGTAGGTTGCCTACCCCTGTGCTAGAAAAACCAGGAATCTTTTGTTTGGATGGTGAACCAGAAGGACTAATAGCCCTGAGATGTCCCTCCCCACTTAAAAGAAAAAAGGTGTTCTACCTCCACCACCATACCTATTTTATGGCTAAAATGGCAACACCCACTGTATTTTTGAACATATATTTGACTGACCAAACATACAAAACAAACAAACAATCATAAACAAACACACCGATAATCTTAGTTTGAAGAATTCCCAATACTTAGCCAAATACGTATCTAACGTGAGTCCTAAGATTAGTTAACATGTGGTAGTTGGTGTTTCCTTGTCAGAGGAGCAGTGAATTCACTCTGGGTTCATGTCTGAATTTTAAAGGAACTACCCAACATGATGGACTTCTTTGGGGGTAAGGTTCAACACCTTGGATAGCTCTTTTGATATTCAGACCGGCCTGGAGCATTTTCCCAGCCCCACTACAATAGAAGCCAGCAGGTGCCACTGCTTATTCTCAGTACTGTATTTCATTATTCTCAGTTTTCCATCAGCTTTCCAGCTTCCAGGGCTTTCCCTTTCCCCCCACAAAGCTAGGCATCTGTTGTTGGCTTGTAGACTACTCATCTCCATTCCTGCCTCTCTCCACATTATAAATATATATTCAATCTCCTCCTGTTATTTTTTGTACAGTGCAAAGACTTTAGTCTTTTCCAGTGTGATAGATACTTCAAATTTGATAATTTTGCTTGCTTTTTTATACACAGTTTCCAGTTCTACAATATTATTTTTTGAAATGGGACAATCTGATTGGTATTCCAAGTGTGGACACACTATAGACTTACTTACAAAGGCATTATGGTACTGGCAATATCATAATGCATCTGAAAATGTGGTGATCACTAGGCTGTTTGGATAAATGAGGTTGAACCAGACATCCATTTTGAGTGGTTTATGACTAGAACTGTGCTCCAGGTGGAAAAATGGCATTCGTTTGCATAATGGCACTACAGTATTTTGACTCTATTTTCCACTCCATTGCCCCATAGCTTTTTGTTTGTTGCTTTTCCTTCACTGTTGCTCCAATTCTTTACAAAGCTGTCCCCCATGAAGGCCATCCATGTGCATTAAACATCCGCTTAGCCTTCCACCTTATGAACACATTCTTGCATTATTCATGTCTTTTGCAATGTAAATGGGAAGACTGTCAGAACACACAAACCCCTTATGTCCCCCTTCACTCGTTCTTGCTCATTGTTATTGATAGCTGATAAACCTGGATACTTAGGAACTGCAACAGGTTGTCCTTTTCTTGCCCCAAGTCATATATTTCCTCTTTGGATGTGAGCTGATGTGAAAGAACACGGTAGACAAGCACAACATGATGGTACTCAAGGCATAGTTGGGAATTGATTTATGAAGTCCTTTCTCTGGTGGCAGAAAGAAAAAGTACTGTGGGTAAAGCCACAAAGCTTTTACATTTTCACTGCTGGCATCATTTGTTGCCGTACTTTGGAGGGAAAGTAGGTGCCTGACAACTGAAGGAATTCTACAGCTGAGAAAAATCCCTACACAGGGTAGTTTTGCTTTGGAGTGACAAATGTTTCAGTGTTGGTAAGAGTCTAACATCCTATTGATACATTCTGAATGATGCTTTTCTAAGAAAATGAATAGATACTCCATCCCTGTTCCTCCCCGACAGCCTCTCACAAACCTTTAGAAGGGATGTGTCCACCCATTGGCTTGGGACATGCAGTCAACAACACTTGAGTGACAAGGAGGGAAATGGGACTGGTACATGATGAACCAGCAGTAGCTGGCAAGCTCTCCTTGCAAATACTAAGTGTGTGTTGTTGGAAGTACCGCTGCCTCTCACAGACATTGGGAAAAGGAGTCAAGTACCTTCTTTTGGAGGCAAGAAGATAAGGTGTGTGTGTGTGTGTGTGCCTTCAAATCACCAATAAATGTATGACAACCCCATAAAATTCACAGCACTTTCTTAGGCAAGAAATATTCAGAGGTATATAAATACAATGGTTTAGCAGTTAAGATGCTGACTCTGATGATTGCAGGACTGGCAGATTGACAGGCCGAAGCCAAGTGCCACATGATGGGAGTGAGCTCCCATCACTAGTCCCAGCTTCTGCCAATTTAGCAGTTTGAAGGCATGTAAAAGTGTAAGTAGATAAATAGGTATCACTTTGGTGGGAAGGGAACAGCGTTCTGTGCAGTCATGCTGGCCAAATGACCACAGAGTTGTCTTTGACAATGCTGGCACTTCAGTTTAGTAATGGAGATGAGCATTGCCCCTTACAGATGGACACAACTCAACAACCTCAAATGCTGAAATACATTCACTTGCATTTTAACAATTTTAAGTAGGGGAGAAAATCCTGTGGCCTTGTCATAAACTAAAAAGGTCAAGAAAAGGAAGCATTTCTAGAGAGAGCATTTTAAATGTCTGTCTTCTTTTAATTTTTTAAAAAAGTTTTTGTGTAATTTATACAATGCTTGGATGTGAATATTTCAAAGGAGATTATTGCATTACCTTTGCTCCCGGCATAGATGCAGGATGTAACTTTAAGAAGACAAATGTTATAGCATTCACCCATCCCCTGGCAGCAGGCAGCCCGTTTACAACCTGGGCTTCTCCGGTCTTCTCTCGCATCTTTTCATGAATGGGATTTTCTAGGCCAGTAGTAAAGGTAATGTGATAATCTCCAAGACTGGCCAGATAAAGTAAAAGATTCTACAGCATAATGCTCCAAAGCCAAAGAAGGTTTTTGACCTTCTGCTCATTGCCTTAGATATCCTTCCTTTTCAAGAGCCCTTTCCGAGAGCATTTTCTCACAATTGTCTCTTTCTTTCTCCCTTCCCCTCTCTGTATGAGTGTGTTTGTCTTTGTGTATTTTAACTAACTTACTGAATGAAATTGTAAGAGAATGTGATATGTCATAACGCAAACACATGCTCACTCACTTTCCCCCTCTTCTCTCCTTTCTATGAGTGGATGTCTATATCACCACCACCACTGCCACCATATCATCATCATCATCATCATCATCATCATCATCATCATCTTGTGGTTGCTGCATATTTCACTGATATTCCAAATGCTTAACTCAGCTCTGAGGGGAGTCAACTAATCTCTGGAATGAAATGACACTGGTTAGTCAAATATCTAATATTTTTCATACTTTGGTCACATCATGAGGAAAATAAATAATTAGAAAATGCATTGATGCTAGGAAAGGTGGAAGGCAGTAGAAAGAGAGAAAGATCACATGTCAGATGGTTAGACTTGATCATGGAGGACTCACGCCTATGCTTGTGGGATCTGAGCAGAGAGGTTGAGGACAGGGAGATGTCTCATCCACAGGGTTGAGTCAAAGTTAACTCGAGGGCAATTAAACATGAGTCAACAGCAATACCCTTTGTAGGTTAGTTGTGAGTACATATTCATGGTAAATTTGCCTTTCTAGTACTCATGTTATATCCTGCATTGACTCATGATTAGATCATACGTATGGAGCTTTATTCTAAAATGGCAGGAGTGAGATACCCCTCCCTGTTTAGGTTTCTAAATGGTTGCCCTTGATCACTGGTCATGCTGGCTGGAGCCAAAGGGAAATGTGTCTCACCTTTCCAGAGGGTTACAGTTGGAAAAAGAATGCTGAGCTTGTTGCAATGTTGGCTTGATCTAGTGGTGCTCTTCTTAGGTAATCAAACATTATGAAAATTTGAGACAGCTCTAGAATATACAAGAATACCTGCTGTTCCACTTACTGTACCAAACTGCAACAGATAATAATACTCTGTGATGCTGATTTTGCTTTTAAGTAGTAGAAATCTGGATGCCAGGTTAGTCTTTTCAAAAGGCATGACTTTCACAACAATCTACAAATAATATCAATCTGCACAGATAAAAGAGATGGAAATGAAAGCCGTCTAGAGGAAGCGGCATGTCTTCAGCCATTATTGTCAATTCAGTTTGTACCATTGCTTAATCATGAGTAATCAGAAAGCAAATACTTCAGCAATCTCTTTAAGAGCGTGGAAAAATCAGAGAGCTCAAAATGAAAAAGTGTATAATAAACACTTGCTGAGGGAAATGTCTGCTAATAAACAGGACAAAGACACAGAAAATAGAAAAGCTGCAGGAAGAAATATGATTCAATGGCACACCTAAGAGGCAGCCTGAAACTGGCAGACAAAGTGCTATTAAGATTCAAGAACAGGCAGTGGTACAAATCAGGTGCTACGGTAGTTCCAGTATGAAGAAGAGAATTAGGGTTGGAGATATACAGAATGGAAGGTCTGTTCTACTCTGGAGCCCTGTAGAAAAAAGCAAGACTCCTGGACTGCACTGGAAAGCAAAGACTTTGGGTGGATATAGGTATAGATTGTTCAACCCAGGGGGTCTGACAGGTAGGAAAGAAGCAATGGCAGCAACTATCTGCACAATCTATTGCTGAATCTGTAGAGAGGCTAGATCTGTAGAGAAGGTCAATATGTAGTCTATAGAATCTGTAGAGAGGCCAAGTATCTAGAGAAACCTATCTTTTCCATTTTGTGTTATGATGTGAGCACAGTGTTGACAGTGGAAGCAGTAATGTGGGTGAAGGGCTTTGGAACTGGGAGACAGAAAGTATGACTTTTCTTGCTTCTTCAGAGTCCTTACTCAAAAACCATTTTACTGTAGGTATATAGTAGTCATTTATACTAGGAAAAGTGCTGGGATTTGGCCTTTCTTGTTGCTGAACTGACTGTCCTTTTTTTCTTTTTTTGGATGATCCAGACAACACTTTTCCTGTACCCTTTCCTTTGAGGGTACTTTTTTGAGTCCAGCTACGACTTTTTGCATTCAAGGTAGGAGGTTCTTTTGAAATCTTTGGGAATTTCTGAGACAGCCAGGTTAGATACCCAACCTGCCTTCCCTTCTGTACTCTTGAGAAGTCCACAGTGATGATGACATGGCTGGGATGGCTGGGTGCCCTTTCACACTTTTCTTCAGTACACATCTGGGGTGAGGAGGCAACCATGCCCTCCCTGCAAATCAATCAAAACAGCAAATATTGCTGAATTTGAGACATAACTGGATCCAAGGGCAGGAACAACTCTTCTGAGTCTTGTTCTCCAGGCACAGAATAACCTGACTATTTACCAGAGCCTTTGTCCAACTAGGATGAGCTCTTAGAAGGAAAGAGACCAAGGAGGTTCCACCTCTTTATTTGCATTTTGGAAATGAGAAGCTACAACTAGTCAAAGTTTCTAAGAAAGAAAGAAAGAAAGAAATAGAAATAGAAAAAAGAAAGAAAGAAAAAAGAGGAGATTTCCTCTTGTTTAGGTTAGGCTCCTTATATCACAACTACTAAACTGCCTAGAGATCCTTCCAAAACAGTGGAATCCTTAAGCCTCTTTTTGCACCCCCTGGCTTCCCCCAAACATCCCCTGGCTATTATTTTTTTTTTTTTTTGCTTTTACTGTTATTGTTGTTGTTGTTGGTGGTGGTGTGTGCCTTCAAATCATTTCCTCCTCCTCCTCCTCCTCCTTTATTTATATAGTGCTGTAGATTTGCACAGTGCTGTACATACAAACAATAAAATAGATAAGAGTTAATCTGCCCATGGCATACAATCTACGAAATAATAGCAAAATACATATAAATCATACATAACAATACAGGAAATGGTTCAGTAAAACAGGCAACAAATTAAAAACGTCAAATAGCAAATAGTCACACAATGCCTGGGAACGCTTCTCTGAACAGGATGGTCTTCAACTCAGTTTTGAAACTACTTAAAGAAGTGATGACCCATGGTCGTGGGGGAAGGAGGTTCTGGGAGTGAGGGGCAGCAAGTGAAAAGGGATGAATCTGGGACGGGGCAGAGAAAATCCTGGGCTGAGGCAGCAGACCTTGACTACTAGAACAGAGGGCATGAGTGGGATTGTGAGGAGAAAGAAGGTCTGATAAGTAAGGAGGGGCCAGCCCATGAAGGGCTTTAAAAGTCAACAGCAAAAGCTTATACTGAATATGGAAAGGGAGTGGGAGCCAGTGAAGGGATGACAACAAAGGAGAGATACGGTGGGTGGATGTAATAATGCGTGCAGCTGAATGCTGGACAGAAATTAAAGGATGGAGGTAAGAAAGAGGAAGCCCTGCCAGAAGGAAGTTACAGTAATCGAGTCGTGAGACCACTAGGGCATGGACCAGAATCTTGGCAGTAGAGGCAGAAAGAAATGGTTGGATTTTGGCAATATTGTATACAAAGAATCTACATGCCTTAGCTGTGGTCTGGATCTGGGAGATACACGACAGAGAAGAATCAAAAATAAAACCAAGACTACAGGCTTGCTGGCAACCCTAAGGCAAACCTATCATGGGGTTTTCTGGGGCTGAGAGTATGTAACTCTCCCAAGGTCACTGTTTAAAATGAAAAATCTCAGACTTCTAGTCACATCCTTTTTCTTGTTTTTTGGGGGGAGGGGGCAATTTTTTTTGGCTACAGCCACAGAGTACAGAGGCACAATATTAATCCCTAGATACACCTAAATTGCCCACACCTAGTCTATAGGAGAATGTGGGAAGAAGCAAGCAACTTTGGTTTGGGGTACCCCAGTTTCAGAAGAATATTGGCAAGCTTTAGCATGGCCAGAGTGGTGTAGTGGCTTGAGCACTGAACTATAACTTTGGAGAGCAGGATTTGAATTTCTGCTCAGCCATGAAACCCACTGGGTGACCCTGGGCAAGTCACACTCTCTCAGCCTCAGAGGATGGCAATGGCAAACCCTTTCTGAGGAAACACACCAAGGAAACCCTGTGACAGGTTCACCTTAGGGTTGCCATATGTTGTAAATGACTTGAAGGCACACAACAAAGTATGACCAGAGACACACAATCAAGATGGCAATGATTGTAAAGAGTGTGGAAACAGTCCTATGAGGAACAGTAGCTGAGTATGTTTAGGCTGGAAAGAAAATCCTGAGAGGTGATATATGTTAGCCATCTTCAAAGATCTGAAAGGAATTGGAACAAACTTGTTGTTTTCAGAGGATACAGCCTCAACCAGTGAATTCAAATTACAAGAAGGTGGTGTGTATGTGTGTGACCCAACATTAGGAAAAGGTGTTTGACAGTGCAACAGACTGCCTTGGAAGACTACAGTACAGACTTTCCATTTAAACAGAGGTTAGGTGGTCATCTGAGAAGTTAAGTGTAGATTCTTGTCCAGCTAAGGGGAGGAACAGATGACTCTTACACCTTCTTTCAACTGTATGATTTTATGATTCTCCGACAGAATTTGCAAACGTGATTTAGCTGACCATACTTGAAACACAGAATACTTGAAACCCAGAATAATTAAAAACTTTAAATAGAGCAATCCAAAGAGATAGCCAATATCAATCTGTTTTGGCATAAAACGACATAAAAGAACACAATAACACCTTTGAGACTAATTGTGAAAAAGAAAATTCTGCTTGATTTTACTGCTACTGGACTCCTTTAGGTCTTTGATGAAATAAGGAAAGTAATTTTACTATGAAGGTAGTTAATAACATAAGCACCAGTTTATCAGTGCCAAATTAAAGACAGGCATGTTTATTCAAACATTTGCCCAGGGGAGAAGGACATTGCTCATTCGTGAACCTTTTCTTCAATCCTCACATTTGTAGCATTTGCAGAAAGTGAGACACTGACAATTGTTCACACCTAGTATTTTTCTATTTGCTGTGTTCACATTCCCTTGGGAACTTTGCCTGACCTTTTTTTTTTTTTTTGGACGCCTAAACTGTATTTCTAAATGCTCAACTGATGTTTGATGTTACTTCAATGCTAGAAATTTGGAGACTGAAGGAAAATTTCATTGGAGGCATCAATTCTTATTTGGGCAGGCATGGGTGCCTGGTGGCATAGTGGTTAAATGCCAGTACTGCAGGCACTCACTCACAAAGGTTGGGAGTTCAATCCCAGCCAGGGACTAGGGATCGACTCAGCCTGGCATCCTTCAGAGGCTGCTTAAATGAGTATCCAGCTTGTTGGGGCAATTAGCTTACAGTTGTAAACTGCTTAGAGGCTGCTTAGTGTGGTATGAAGCAGTATAGAAATGAAGCTGATATTGCTATTGCTATGGTTCATCTCCAGTGCCCATAGCTACCCACTTGCCCAGTAGGCATAGTGAAATAAGGGCTCTGGAACTCATCCTATGAGTATCTCTTTACATAGATTTAGCTAGGCATAGATTTTACAAAAGATCATTGCTATGTAAACCATTTGGTTTCAGTGTAGCATAGTAATAAACCATGTGTCACTGTGTGTGTGTGTGTGTGTGTGTGTGTGTGTGTAATTTGTTTGTGATTGAAGATGTTTTAAAGTGATGATGAGAATTAGCTGAGGAAACAAAACGTGAATATAAAGAGAGGCAGATTCCCAACTCATTTGTTTTTTCCTATCAGGAGGAGGTAGCAAATTCTTTCTAAGGTATCTAGTTAAAACTATTTGTCCCTTTTCTCCCTCCAGGAACTGATGATTAGTGTCCAGACGGAGATGTGAGCCAAAAGGAACAGGTCCTTTGGCTCTTGGCTTATGGTTTATAGCCCATGGCATTGCTTGAAGAGGAAAAATTATGAAATAGAACCATTGCCAACTGAGAGGCACTTCTCATTTCTGCTTTCCATGCCTTGGCTGTCAGCGAGAGAAAACATGACCAGCAGCCAAAAACTTGACCTAGCAGAGCAGTTTGATCTCCACTCCACCGTCTCAGCTGTTTCTAGGGTCAGATTGTTTGAAGCACTTCATAATACTACAAAGCATCAAAACACGAAAGATACAAATGGGAAAAAAATAGATAGAAAAAAATAGATACAGCAAAAAAGAAAGATAAATAGGTGACTTCCAATCTCCTCAATAGTGATTCTAGAACTATGGGCCTTATCACACGAGGTGTTTGCAGCTAAGATCCGGAGTCACTGTGGGTCCAGCCATGAGTATTCACGTTATAACGTGATGTATTATCAAACGTGATTGCTTTCTATGGGAGGTCCCCTGCCTGCTCCTTCACCCCAATCTAGCCCCCTCTGGTACCCTGCCACCTGTCCCACCATCCCCTACCTGCTCCTTCACCCTGATCTCGCCCCCAGTGACCCCTGCCACCTGTCCCATCATCAGCTGCCTCCTCCTTCACCCCGATCTCGCCCCCTCTGGCACCCTCCACCTGTCCCATCAGCCTCTGCCTCCTCCTTCACGCCAATGAAGGATGACAGTTAAGGAGGGGGCAGGGAAGGATGACAGCATCCAGAGCACCACTGAGCATGCGCAAGGGTGCCAATTCAAATTATTGAATCCCTCTGGTGTGGTAATACAATGTGCACTTGCTTTGCTTTGCCCAAGTAGAGACCACAATTTTGTTCCTCAGGTATGATAATACATCAACTGAATTGCCTTGGATCCGAAGTGACTCTGCTACCCCCTCGCTTCAGAAGGGCTTCGAATTGGAGCTCCTGTTTCACATGTGATAAGCCCTAGATTGCTATAAAAAAGCCTCAAGTGCTTCTCTAATAAAATAAATTATCATCCACCTTTCTATAAAATATAATGTTAGTAATCTTTTAATTCATTCTAAATAGAAACCATACAGAAACCCAGTAAGGTATTTGTATAATTTCAGTCAAAATTATTAGTAACTATTCTTAGGCTGCATCCAGACTGCAGAATAATCCAGGTTGACACCACTTTAAATGCCATGACACAATGTTATGGAATTCTGGGATTTGTAGTTTGTAGTGGCACCAAAAGTCTATGACAGAGAATGCTAAATGTCTCACACATTTACAATTCCCAGAATTTCATAGCATTGAGCAATGACAGTTAAAGTGGTATCAAACTGGATTATTTCTACAATGAGGATGCAGCCTATAGACAATTTATTCTTTTCTAGTCTAAACTGATATAAAATCCCAAATTTCATCTTGGGGAGAAGTGACCAGTGGGGTCCCACAGGGATCTGTCCTGGGCCCAGTGCTGTTCAACATCTTTATCAATGACTTGGAGGACAGAATTGGGGGCATACTTATCAAATCTGCAGATGACTCCAAATTAGGAGTACTGTAGTAGCTAATACCCCAGAGGACAGGATCAAGATTCAAAATGACCTTGATAGATTGGAAAGCTGGGCCAAGGCTAAGAAAATGAATTTCAACATGGAGAAATGTAAGGTACTGCACTTAGGGTGGAAAAATGAAAAATGAAATATAGGATGGGGGACACCTGGTTGAATGACACTACGTGTGAAAGGGATCTAGGAGTCCAAGTAGACCACAAATTGAACATGAGTCAACAGTGTGATGCGGCAGCTAAAAAGGCCAATGTGATTTTAGGCTGCATCAATAGAAGTATAGTGTCTAGATCAAGGGAAGTAATAGTCCCACTCTATTCTGTTGTGGTCAGGCCCCACCTGGAATATTGTGTTCAGTTCTGGGCACCACAATTTAAAAAGGATGTTGAAAAACTGAAGCGTGTCCAAAGGAGGGCGACTAAAATGGTGAAGGGTCTGGAAACCATGTCCTATGAGGAACGACTTAGGGAGCTGGGGTTGTTTAGCCTGGAGAAGAGAAGGTTAAGAGGTGATATGATAGCCCTATTTAAGTACTTGAAGGGATGTCATATTGAGGAGGGAGCAAGTTTGTTTTGTGCTGCTCCAGAGACTAGGACCCAGAGCTATGGATACAAGCTCCAGGAAAAGAGATTCCACCTCAACATTAGGAGGAACTTTCTGACAGTTAGGGCTGTTCTACAGTGGAACAAACTCCCTCGGAATGTAATGGAATCTCCTTCCCTGGAGGTGTTTAAACAGAGGCTGGATGGCCATCTGTCAGGGATGCTTTGACTGAGATTTCCTGCATGGCAGGGGGTTGGACTGGATGATCCTTGCGGTCTCTTCCAACGCTATGATTCTATGATTCCATGAACACTTTGTTTTGTAACTATACCTACTTTGATTAAGCTACTCAAATTATCTTTTTCATTTCCTCAGTTGACAATCATCTGTCATAACAACAGTTGTATCTCCCTTTTTATAATGCTGAAAGAGGTTATCCTGTAATGTAATCTATCCCTCTTTCTATACAACCCATTCCATAATCTATATCCCTTCTAGTTATATAAATCATCATTTTATAATCTCTTTTTTTACAACGTTAAACATGATTAACCTGTAATTTACTCAGTTTTATCCACCCATATAATTTTGATTACTATTTCATTAGACTTATCCTGCATCTACACTGTAAAATTAATGCAGTTTGACACCACTTTAACTCAATGGCTCAATGTTATGGAATTCTGGGATTTGTTGTTTTTTTGAGATATTTAGCCTTCTCTGTCAGAGAGCTCTGGTGCCACAACAAACTATAAATCCCAGGATTCCATAGCATGGAGTCATGACAGTTAAAGCTAATTCTGCAGTGTGGCAGCAGCCTAACACAGCATCTTTCTAATAAAGCCCATATTACTATTTTAAACCAAAGTAATCGAATCCTATCTCCTCAGATCGTTGCCCTCAAATCTGACATTTGGTTTCCTGCCAAGCCCCCAGACAAGCATACCTAACTCCACACTTATCCTGAGCGTGCATCTCATAAAAAACAAAAATTCTGCCCTTCTTTTTAAAACGCCTTTTCTATAATGAGTACAGTATGCAGAAACAACAGATAAAGTATGAGTGCCTCATGGTGAATGTAAATAACTTTAAAAAAGATATGCAAAATAAACTGAAAGCATATAACCCTTTTCACCTGTGCTGCAACAGCTTGGGCTCACTACAGTAAATATTCTGAATCTTGGAAATGCATTTTGAATTTCTGAGGGCAAAGTGGTAATTGGCATCCTGAAGGGAGATGTCGAAATAATTGCTTGATAATGCTTGAGAAGCCATTTGCTGTATAGAGCAGTTGCAGGGTGGCAGCAGAAGGTCTCCAAGCAACATAGTGAGTGCATTTCAAGAACAATTGGCCATTGTACAGAGGAAGCTCTTCGGGTTTGCTTAGTACTCAAATCAAGCATTTCAAATATTCCAGCTTCTTCAAGGCCTTACTATGTGGTGCCATTAGCAGACACAGTACACTAGTGAGATCATAAGAAGACTCCTGTTTGATCAGATGAATGGTCTATCTGGTCTAGTGTCCCATTTCACAGAGTTGCTAACCTGTTGTCTCAGAGGAGTACTCTTTGAGAGAGAAAGAAATTGAGAGGTTTACAGTATCTCTCTCTCTCCTACGGTTCTGGATCTCAACGTCTTGAATCCTTCAGTCAGAATGACCACTGGGAATTCTAGAAGATGTAGTCCTAAAAATCACTTTTCCAAGCTGCTATTGTACCCAGTAGTGTAGTGGAAAAATTTAAAGTGAATCATCGCAGCCCACATAGCAACACCTCCAAGGAGAATCCATAAGGGTGTCTATGTTTATCTGTATGAGAGGGGAAAACCAAATAGTTTTAATCTCCACAAGGAGATAGACTTTTGTAAAGTTGATATACTTTGCCCATTCAAAATGCTCTGAATTGCAGTGGGAATACCTCATTACAATATATTTTAAGGAAGATCTGTTTTCCCTCAAGCCATGATTGAGATTGCAACGCAACTCAGAGAGGGCAGTGGAGTCCAAGAGGAGTGACAGATAGTGTCACAGTCTCTGCTAAACAAAATGTCTTGTGGTTTTGATCTGTGGGTCTAGCCTTCACTACACCATTAGTTGTACCACACCAGATTCTCAGAGCTTTACATTGTTGATTCTCCTTGATGCCAATAATATGGGATATTGGTTCAGCTGAGTTCAGGAGCCTGTCAGAGCTTGCATCTTCAAGATAGATGTTCAGGTTATTTTTGACTTATGGAGACCCTAAGGCAAACCTTTCTGAGGCTGAGAGTCACCCAGTGGGTTTATATGGTCAAACAGGGAATCAAACCCAGAATCGCAGTTCTACAGGGTCATTTTTTTGAATCCATAAGTGTTCTTCAATTTTTCCCATTTCAAACTCCACAAAACCCCAGCATTCATGTGAAAGGTCCAAAGACCCTTTCACATGATACCATTAGAGCATTTTGATCCCACTTTCACTGCCATAGCTGCATTCTATGGCATTCTGAGATTTGCAGTTTAGTGAGATGTGTGGCTTAGAATTCTTAATGCCTTTCCTTAAACTGCAAATCCCAGGATGGAGCCATGACAGTGAATCACAGTCCTATCATTGTGTAGGGCCTAAATCAGGAGGCTGAGCCAGGGCAGGAGATGGCTATTATTTACCCTGAAGGAATGAACTAGTAAAAAAGAAATAAAGCGATGAGGTGGAGAATTTGTGGTAGGAGAAGGTCTACAGATGTATTCTAATAGCTCTACCTGCAAACTGGAGGGTGGGGGAGTTCAAAGATTAGTGGACATTTCTTTCTGTTTTTCTAATCTATAATTATTAGTCATACACATATACCACCCTTTTCCAAAGACAGGAGGCGGACAAAATTAGAACAAATACAGATAAAAACATTTCCAAAGATATACGTAAAACATACCAAAAGCTTTTGTGAAAATATGCTGTTTATAGAATAAACCTAATTGAAACAAACTCATTAAAGAGGAAAATAAATAAATAAATAAATAAATCAGTTAAGCAGCATTTAAAAAAAAATCTTTGCAGTCAATTCTCAAAAGTATATGAGAATAGAAGGACAGGAAGGAGGAAGCCACCCTAGTTCCAAAGTTTGGGAACAGCCACTGAAAAAGCACCTCCCTTAGTCATTAATAAAACATTACATTAGTCTTCATTGCATGAATCCAGTGAATCTTATCAATGGAGCGTTTTTTCAAATATCCCTTTTTATGGAAAACAGTCCTTAAGTGCATGCTGAACTGCCTCAATATAAAATTATTTACACTGGTCTTTATTGAATGAATCTAGTGAATCGTATTACTGGAGTGTTTAAAAGTAATCCCTAAGTGCATGTTGAACCTCCTCACTTTTATTTTGTATCAGTCCTCCCCTTCTCTGTTTGTGTATGTATACGTTCAAACCGTCTGAACATAAAAATGGAAATATATTTGTATGCTGGCATGACAAATCCTCTTTTAGCATATATTTTGTGCAACTCATATGAGAAAAGTAATTACTGGATGCCAATCGGTCATGAGACCAATTTTTATTTATTTATTTATTTATTGTTATAATCTTTTTAAAAAAATATATAGACCATTGAGCATCTCCCAAGAAGATGTTTTCTAGGCATATGTATCATTTGTTTCAGTCAAACTATTTTTCATTTTGCCATTTCTGAATATATTTCCTATTATGTACTGCACAAAGGTTTGAGTGAGAAAGATCCATAAGCTATGTGTGCCAGTGATGCATGGAAACTATTAAGCTCTCTCAGGAGTGAAAGGAAATATCATCAGTATCCTTCAGTGTGAAAAATTGGATTTACTTTACTCCCTAGGTAGTATTGGACACAACATCTTTGAGACAGCTGCATCCTGATATGGTGCCTGGGAACATCATGTTTTAAGTTGAAGTCCAACATTGTGTGCAGGGAAGGTGTGGAGTCTTTCTATAGTCTCGCCATTCTTCCCTGTAGTCTTTCCAGAGAATTGGGAATGGGATAGTAGGGAGGAACTTACCAAACATTGTGAGATATATCCTATTGGACTGCAATGAGAGAGGAAAAATCACCCAAAATCTAGCAGAAGAATCTTGCACTATTATGCAAGCAGGGACGTTGCCAGGATTTTGGGAAGGGGGGTGGGGTCCATTATAATGGGGCTTGGATGTGGTGGCGCAGCAGCATGCACCATTCTTTTTATCTAATGGAAGGGGGGGTCCGGACCCCAAGCCCCCCCCCCCCCGGCTATGTCCCTGATGCAAGATTCCCAGTTTAGGAGATTCCACCTCCTTCCACATTTAAGGCTATGGTAGAAATCCTGCATTATCTTGGTGGAGAATAAAACTCTTCTGAGTGTCTCTCCATCTCTTCCACTTCTATCCCTAGAAGGAGGATGTTTCTTGTATACTCTTGGCTGTAGGATATAGCCAAATATTGCCTGGCTGCCTTCCATTCTCCCCTGGCCATTAAAAGTGGATGCAGTAGAAAATTATGTTGTATGGGCAGAGGATCATTATATGAATGAAGTTCTGGATACCTTTCCCCACAATGACCATAAAATGGAAAACACAGGCCTAGTAGCTGCTTACGACCCTATCTCTACACCTTTGGTCCAGACTGAGAAATCTGTAAATTTGCTTCTCTGTTGTTTCCCAGCAGCAGACCCTTGGTATCTGCTGGGGTTTGGTTCCAGAACTCTATGGATATCAAAATCTGTGGATGCTTAAGTCCCATTATATACAATGGTGTAATAAAATAGTGTGCATTAAAAAAATGGAAAAATCAATGTTTGCTTTTTGGAATTTTTTAAACAATATTTTCAAGCTATGGATTGTTCAATCCATGGATGGAGAATTCGTGGATATGGAGGACTGACTGTATATCTTTTCCACCTGCAGCAGGCACCCTCAGTTGTTTCCCAGCTACTTTTCATTCCACAAAGTGGCCTTCTGTCCCTTAGTAAACTGCACTGCTGCTACCATGATCTTTGGAGCTCCACCTCCGCATATTCCTACAAAAACTCAGCACACTAGGACACCAAATAACAGCACTGGACTACATTGTAAGGTTGTTGTGGAGCATTCTTAAAAAAAATACTACTGAAAAAGTGCAAGAGCAGGCTAGTCACAAAAGAAATAGGCAGAATATCAGCTACACTTCTTACCTTCTATCTTGCTTCTACATGAAAGCTGGGAATCTGGTAATTATGTCTTATGGGAAGAGCAACTGCTCCCTTGCTTTCTCCTTTGAGGATGCCTGTGACTGTTGTGATAACATGTTCGTTTATAGCGGTTAGCATACTACAAGCTGTCTCCTGCTGTTTCCAGATTGCAAAAAGGGGAGATATACTACAGTAAGGATAGCCTTGAAGCTACTATAAGCATGCCTGTTGTTATAATGGTAAGACTGAAACTAAGAGCTTATTTATGTAGACGGATATTCCAGGGTGTCCAAATCTTGTAAAATTTGCATCATTAGATCAGAAAATGCTGCATTCAAGTGAGATGTTTGCACACATAGGAATGTTCTCAGGCAGAACAGTGCAAAGGGTCTGCACCTGGCAGGCATACTTTTGATACATGTAGTCTCAGAAATCACTCTAAACCTCACGCTGATTAAATACAATACAAATGAAATTGGGATTTGGAAGGGGGGCAAGCACCCATTGATTTAGCAACCTCCTTTCCATGGACACACAAAAATGAGGAGATGAGACAGACAGAAAGTCTGGAGCCACCTAATGAATTTATGGTGGAGGTGGGATTCAAACCAGCTCTTTGTGACTCTCTGGGGTCATTCATATGTGTGTGTGTTTTAAAAATTTTTTTAGCACAGTTACGTGAATAATCTCACTCACACATTCCGGGTTTGTTGTTCACACTAAAGAATGGCATCTGTGGGTTTGGTTGCTCACACTTGCCAGCACACGAATAAAGTTTGCAAATATTTGAAGAAGGCATATAGAGTTTTATCCCAGTTTATCCCGGGTCTATTTGCATTGGTTATTCACACAGCTGAGAATGCAAATCTTTTAGAAAAACTTGGAAAAAAAGCCCAACATCAATTGTGCAGGATTAAATGGAATTTTTGGCAGCCTCCCCCCCCCAAACTAAGGGACATGGTGGCTTAGTGGTTAAGATGCCAGTTCTGACTAGCATAAGATTGGAAAGTTGGCAGTTCGAGGCCCAAGTGCTGCATGATAGGGTGAGCTCCTGTCACTAGTCCCAGCTCCTGCCAACCTAGCAGTTCGAAAGCATGCAAATGCAAGAAGTTAAACAGGTACCACTTGGGGGGGGAAGGTAACAGCGTTCTATGCAGTCAAGCTCACCACAGACCACAGAGTCATCTCTAGACAATGCTGGCTCTTTGACTTGGTAATCGAGATGGGCACCAATCTACGGTCACTTACGACTAGACATTCATGTCAAGGGGAAATCTTTATCTTTACCTTTACCCCAAACTTAATCAGATGCGTTCGAATGCATCTGAACAACAATATTCCACCTGGATTCTACCTGGATTATTTTCACCATCTGAATAACTCCTCCATTCAGTTACTTAGCTCACTCTCTCAAAAACTGGGCTACAGATACCTCAAGAGCCCCCAGTGCTTGGCAATTTCTGTTTTCTTTTCATCAACAGGCAAAGACCTGCTTATATAAACAACCCTCCAGCCTTTAACTGGTTGGGGGTGTCTATTTATGTTTTTTATCCTCCTCCTCCTCCTCCCCCCACTTCCCCCATTTGTCCTCAGTTTATTGAGGTGCAAACTGAAGCAGAATTAATTCAGCAGTGGGGAAAGGAAAGGAAGGGTAGAATCTTGCTCTTCCCTGTAGGCTCAGGCAAAAGCAGACTGCTGCAACCTTCCCACCCATTCTTTCTCATTAATAACTTTGGTCATCTTGACCACACACTGGTGTTTCTTGGCCACATGTGTTTTTGTTTTTATCTGTGCAGTGTTGGAGTGTATGCACTCTAACGCTTTGTTAAGTTAGCACTGTTATGATAAGGGTGTTCATGCCAAGGAACACACAGGATATTCTTAAATCCTGTCTCCATCTGGCTTCCTCTCCTTTTCTTCTTAGATATATATATATATATTTAAATATCCCTGAATCCATATAAACCATTTCTGGAGTTCATTATACCTATCGTGTTCTGCTTTAATGCTGCCTAATTCCACATTCTGGAGATTTGTTCCTCCCACAGCTTGCAGGCATCTAAATGTCACTGAATGTGACACTTGAACATAGAGAGATGGACAGAACTGTTGTAGCAGCAGCTACTGTTTGAACAAATCATGCAAACATACAACTATGCAACTTTACTCACATATACAACATGCAACTATGCAGTTTTACACACATATATGTAGATGCCCTTGTACCACTCAAATGAAATTTGAATATAATAACATTACCAAACTTATGGGATTATTATATGGATTTCAAAAAAGGTGATGTTTATTAAATTTTTGCACATTCAAAATGCTATAGAAATGACTAACAATGGATGAAAAAGAGGGTTTGTAGAGGTTTTTGCAGTGATGCAGAGGAAATTCTCAACATATATTTATCTGTCGAGACCATGTTTTTTCTTCCTCTGACTTCAAATCATTTGAATTTCAGTGAGAAATAAAAGTCAGAAGTGGGTGCAAAGATTACATTAGAACTACAGATGAGAGCCTTTCCGTTTTGATATCCACCCTGATAGCTTTATTTAAAAACAATGTCTGTGTACAACTACATTTGTGGTTTCCTTCTTTAAGAGAAGCCCGTACCTGCTGTGAGGTCACCCTTTTAAGAAGAAATCCATTGACTGTTTTTAATTTGTATTTTTATGGTTCTATTGCACATTGTATAGTTTCAGTGAGTTGCTGTTGAACTTGGATCAATGGAAGCTGCAGTGCTAATCAATGTCTCAAAGCAAATACCTTTTTAAAGCAGAACAATTCCACACAAACTTTGTTTACTTCTCCCAAGAAGGGTAATCATTCTGTAGAGATTCAACTCATCTATTTTTCTGAAGCAAAATAACATCTGTAGACATCAACAAAGCACTCAGTGAAATAAATTACTGCTATCCCAGAACCCAATTCTGCCCTCCTGTCTTACCCAGGGTTCCTATCTACATAGGAGAGAAGGGCATTGTATTGATTTCAGAGGGTTTTACTTCCCTATGAGTGCTCTAAGGATCTCCTCATGAGTCCTGTTTTCCAAGGTTTCATTATGATAATGTTTGACCTTCAAATAATGCAGACCACATGTCTTAAGTAATTTAATTCAATAAACCTCCCAGAGGTAGATAAGCATTATGCTAGCGTTATTCCTTCAAAACTATTTCCTGGTGACTTGGGTAGCTTGGTTTTGGTAAAGCCTCACTCTGCCTTTGACTGGCCCTGAAAGAAAATCAGCACAAGAGGTTTATGAAAGGTTACTGTTTGAGATTTCTGACTCTCCTCTCAAAGTGTGCATTTCATCAAATGTTGCCTTTGGGTTATTTATCTTTCTTTTGTTATTTGAATGATAGTGTCTTCTGTCCAGTGAGCTGAAGCTTATGGGGATATTGCCAAGGGTAAAAAGACTGATAGCTTTGTAATATGTTTTTACATGATTAGCATGCATTAGGGCTAGTATATTCGAGGCTGTTTCTATGGTCCTTTTGTAAAGCAGCTTTTGTAGTGTGTGTTCTGCCTATCTGTCACAGGAGTTAGAATGGGCAAAATGAAGACACTTCTAGACTGAGGAGTGTTCAAATAATCCTAGTCAGCAGTTTAGGGGGTGGGAGGTATCACAGTAGTGCATCATCAGCCCAATGAAATACCACATCTGTTCCTACGTATACTGCACAGACACCTGGGATATGGCATATAGCCCTCCAAAAATTGAATAGAATCCAGAGTCTGCCAGCTGCTAATCTTTATTGCACATATGGGCACAGTGTACACTTGGCATTTTGCTGCACCAGAAGGGAAACCAAAAATGGGCACTGCTACTCTCACACGGCTTGACTTGGATTGCTCTCTCTGCAACAACAAAGCAGCAGTCATAGACTGCACCAGTATGTCCAACAGGGCCTCTTAGGGCAGTATGGTTATTTCTTATGGAACTCTCTAATGGTATCATAAATAACTGTCAATTCCATGCCAGAAAAAAAATGTGAATGATGGAGGTTTCAGGGATAATTCACCCACAACTATTTTTTAAAATCTAGTTGGAATTGGGGACGTAACAAGTGACAAGTAACTTGATTCCACCCCTTTTAAGGAGGTTGAATAAAATTATACAACAAGTAGAAATATTTCTACCTTTGCATGTGCCTAATGAGTAGTGCTTTTAAACTTCTTTTTAGTTACTTTGAAAGGACATCCTCAGTAATTTTTCAAATTATATATAATTCTCATTTCAATCCTAAAAGTTTCAAAAATGAAAAAGGAATGGGTACATACCAAATCACTTAAATAACATGATAATGGGCAAGAAAAATAAATTATCCTTTGAACACTATAATATGAAACAGGTACATATTGATTATAGAAAGGAATGTTTGAAGATTTGATCTAGTCATTTCAACCAGTTGTGTGGGCGCTAAAACCACAGAATTTGCATTACCCACCTTGTAATACCCTGAGACCTTTAACAGTACACTGTTATAGTGCCGTGATTTCACTTTCATTGCCATGGAAATATCCTCAGGAATCCTGGGATCTGCAGTTTAGAGTGTATTTAGAATTCTCAGAGAGAGTTCTAGTGCCTCATCACATGTAAATCCCAGGATTCCACAGGATAGTCATAGCAGTTAAAGGGGAATCATACTGCTATAATTCTGTGAGAGCTTGAAAAGAATAACAGCTTCCTCTTCTGTGCTTAGTATGTTAAAGAATCCCTAGAAGCATGGTAGAATTTGGAGCGTCTATCAGGATGTTTGGCACAAGATCCAGAATTCATGGAAATGCAATATTCTGTCCTATGAATTATATACACTGGCAGCCTGCCACTTAAGCAAAGCAGTCAAGAGTGCTAAGGCAGTTGATGGGTACCTCTAACTAGCAGCCATCCATGTCTCTTCTCATCTGGAAGCAGGAGTGGTAAAAATCCTAAAAGCGATTCTTTTTTCCACCACAGGGCAAGGGTTGGGATGACTAGAGGCTTCCATGTCAGTGATGTGGTGACTCTGCTCTTCATTTTAATTTAGGCTTTAAAAACAAAATATCTATCTACCTCCTCCTGCTTCCCCCTTCCCATCAAGGCAGTTTGAGGTGTCTCACAGAAATTAAAATAGATACAGGTAAAAAAAGGGGGGGGATCACATCATGCAGAAGTTAAAAATATATTTAAGCTCTAAATAGAATGAAATTATGAACACTTAAAAGCACAACAATTAAAAAGAAAAACAACAAATTTAAACAGTACAATACATTAGGAAAGGCCCTTTCTCCCTGAGCAATCAGCATTCAAAGGCCTAAAGCAGGGGTAGGCAACTTTTTTGAGCCGGGGGCCGGGTTGCTGTCCCTCAGACAACTGGGGGGCCGAAGCCAAAAAATAAATAATTAAATAATTTTTAAACATTTAAATAAATAAATAAACCGGGACAAATGTAGGGCAACATTTTCAAATGGTGGACACTTTTTTTTAAAAAAAGTGGAGGACACGCAAAAAAATGTGCTGATTTTTTAAAAAATGTTAATATAAATGCATGTTTCTGAGGTGTCTATAGACAATTGCCCCCCTTGCCCCTGCACGCAAGAGGCCAAAGGCCCTGGCGGCAATCAGCGGCAGGACCGGGCTGGGGCCGGTCCCAAGGCCTCGCCGGCCGCAGGTTGCCTACCCCTGGCCTAAAGCAAAAAGGTCTTCACAGCCTATGGAAGGATAACAAGAAGGTGCTAGTCTAAACTCTCTGGGAAGGGAGTTTCAAAGCCTTGGAGCAGGCAGCAAGAAAAATTCCTCTAGGAGGAATTTATTGCAGCATATGAAAACTAGGCTGTCTGCAACCACCCAGAGGACCTTTTTGGCTGCCACTCCCAGATTATGGAGTGGCCTGCCGGAGGAGATCTGTCATATTACCAGCCTAAACAACTTTTAAAAAGCTGTTAAGATGGATCTCTTCCAGCAGGCCTTTCCCAAAGAGATAACCGGCCACCCAAAACCGGAACCTGTTACCTCTCTGAATCTGCTATAACCATTATTTGAGTTGTTTATTTTAAAGTATGTATGTTTTAAATTGTGAATTGTTTAATTGTTATTTTAGGGGTGGGTGGGTGGGTGGCATATTGGGATTTGGTATTGTACAATTTTAACTTGTAAGCCACCCTGCTTGTCTCGGACAGAGAGGAAGGATATAAGTAAAAAAAATTATTATTTTTTATTTAGTAATTTTTTCCCCTGTGTTTCCATCAGATGTAGCTATGATGATGGTGGGACAGAAAGAAGGATCTCTCCAGAGGAGCTCAAAAACATAGACAGGCTCATATGGGAGAATGCAATCTTTCAGAAAACCTGGACCTGACTTGCAAAGGTACTAAAGTATTAAGTCCAATCCCCAAAATATTTCAGCACCTGGGAAAGGGCCTTTCAAAGCTGCAGTCATAACCAGGCAGCATCACTGACATGAATGCCTCAGTCCGCCTCTGGTGAAGGTTGATATAGTGATCAGTTCCAGCAGCAATTTGGGCTAATCATTCATATTCTTTCCCTTATGGAATTAGGAATAGTCTAATTAGCCTGGCTAGCGGTCTAAACAAATGAAGATGGAGTTTTCACTCTTCCCTTAAGTTGCTTTCGGTACTTGCAATATGGCTGACGAGTTCATTTGTTTACATATGAAATTACTTTTTTATTTACTCTGTCTGCTTTGGGAGCTTTGATGCTGCAAAAGGATGACCGAGAAAGAACAGAGAACTTTGTGCAAGCTGATGCTGTTTGAAGGTCTGATTTGGGTTCATCCTCTTGCTTGCCATTAATGACAGATTACCTTCCTAATAACAATACATGTTGCAAAGGCAGACTGCCCAAAAGGTCTGGGAGTTGGTGGAAATTGTAGCTGCACTTATAAAGTGGTGGTTGAAAATATTCCCATGACATCTCTTGCCCTAGTCTTTTCTCTGTAAATTCCTGGTACTAGCTGCAACTTTTAAAACCCCTAGCAGTGCGTGTTTCACTCTCTCCTTTTATGGGAGTTTCTGATAGAGATCAGGGAAAATGTCCCTCATCTACACCATTTGTCTTGAGTTTTTACCATGTATTTCTGGGTGGTCCCACTAAAGATGTGAGAGTATGACTATTGTAACAATGGTTTTCCATTGACTTTCGTTCCCTCACTACATCACATTTCCAATAACTGAACATTTCTTCCTTTCCTTCTTTTTACAGTTACAGCATTCGGTCACTTTAGTACTATGATGGGGTAGGCAAGCTGCATTCCATGGGCCATATGGGGCCCCAATGTGTTGCCTCTGAAGTTTTCCAAGCCCTCCAAGATTATTTTTTCTCCTCCAATGCACCAGTTTTGCCTCTAACCCTCCCAGCCTTCCATGTACTTACAAACCCCTCAGAAGAAAAGAAGTAAAAAAGAAAGACCAAAGATCAACTGAAGTTTAAAATGGAAGTGACATCACTCATTTAACCACACATCAAACAAGAGAAATGTGCATGGTTGTTGGGGGACAAAGACAGGAGGAAGGATATTGCCTAAAGCCAAGAAGAGTATTGGAATGTAGTGTGGGAGCCAGAGAGGAGGTGTGAAGGACTGGTCAAGGGCACCCTCATGAGAATGTGTGGTTAGATAACTTTACAATGTGTGCATTGTGCCAGGAAACCATTAACTCTCTTCAATCCACTGTGATGGTTTGGAACCTGTAGATACATTTCAGTTCTACTATTTCTCTTTCAAATTGTCCTTTGTACTTCTTTCATTCAATGACTCCTGTTCTGAGGTCCATGATGGAATGATCAGGAAGACTGAAGTGCTCTGCAACTGGTTTTGGGAATTGATATTCTCTCTGCTTCCAACACTACACTGCATTCCATCACTAAGACTGAACGTGCCACCTCATCTCCATACCCACAAGGTTTTGAATTCCAATTGACATTCTTATGCACAGCCAGTTTATACAGGTCTGTCTTTGGATTTTCCACTCCAAACATGCATCCAAGGAAGTAGGCTCAAGTCTATAAAAGCTCATGCTACCAGCTTCTTTCTTTCAGTTAGTCTCAAAGGTGCTAAAAGATGCCTTTGCAATCAGAAAAAAAGAAAACTCTTTTTTTGTGTGTAAAAAAGACCATTCATCTGTTTCTTGAGCATGACTACATTTTGTAGGGAACTCACAGTAGTATGGAAGATTCTTTCTCATAGGACTTTGATGCTTGCAGAGTTCAGTTGTGAGATGGTCAATAATAGCTCAAAAGGTTTCTACCTCAAGTGTGCTTCCGAGTGAAAGGTTAGGAACAGCAGGCAAGTTTTCATCAGGATAGTTCTTCCACTTACTTGTGAGTAGACACTATCTATCCAACACACAGGCCAATATGGATTTTAATATTTGCCATTAGGTTACCTTTCTGGCTGGACTTAACTACAAGGTTTCTATGCCGTTTTGCATAATGTAGCCTGTCTTTTTCTGAATATTCAGCATTGCTGTTGCCTAATCATACCAGATTAATGAAGTTGCCAAGATTCATTTAGAAAGCAATTGAGAATGTCTAATTTTAATTAGGAGTTTTGATTGCTGATGCTAATGAAACAAAAAAAGTATTTGTGACTAGAGGTATACTTTTATGTTCATGAAATTACAGTACTGTATCTAGATTTATCCCAGTTTGTTGTCTGTAACACAATTTACTGCAAGATTAATACTGTATTAAGGAACATTGATATTTTGGCATCCATTTTACTTTTTTCTGTGTAGCATAAACAATATTTTCTCAGCCTCAGCAGGAGGCAGAGGCAACCCCCCAAACAAATCTCACCAAGAAACCATCACAAGAGGTTCACTTTAAGAAGCCTAAGTCAGAAGCTACTTGAAGGCAGATAATAACAACAAATATTGCTCAACATGCACCGAAGATTACTGTTGAATTCAACAGGTTTTATTTCTAGATAGACACACATAGGACTGCAGTTATTCACTAGAGGCATAGCACAAAGTCATATTGGCACACTACAATTCTAGATTGTAGAATTGTACCATCAGTTGTGCAGAAGGCAGCATGGATGTGCATTTCCCATTGCACAGTAGTTGCTTCATTTTCCTACCTACCATAACAGACCACACTTCTTGCAATTCTTGCGCAGCACTCCTCCACTGGCACAGTGCTTTGAAGAAGAAGAAGGCCCTCCCTCCTTACCAACTGTCACCTTCTGGCCTGGGAGGGAGTGAAAGGACAGGCCCAATGCCATCAGGCCCGACCTTGATTAAGAAGAAGAGCCCTCCCTCCAGTCCATCTGCCGTGGTCCAGGGCTCAGAGGGAGAGAAGAATGCTGGGCCTGACCCCCTCCCCCCACCATTCTCTTCTTCTTTTGTGTCATGTCTTTTTAGATTGTAAGCCTGAGGGCAGGGAACTGTCTAGTTAAAATAATAATTGTAAGCCACTCTGAGAGCCTTTAGAGCTGAAGGGTGGGGTATAAATAATGCAAATAAATAAATAAATAAATAATGGCCATAATCATGAATAGGATACTTCTCCTTATGCAATCTCCAAGGAAGTGTGCCTGTGTGCATAATGGCATTTCTGAGACTATAAAGTCACAACAGAATTCCAAGCTTAATGTTTAACAGGCTCCTTTTATCCATTAAATATGTCTTTATAATATGTAACAATTATTACTCTTTTCAGCAACAGAAAGTATCATATCACAAAACCTAGACTTAGGCTCATCTGCACAGGCCAGGGTACTCTGGGGGCATGCTAAAGTCTCCTGGGCCAATTACATGACCCTCTACTCCCATGCAACTGTGGCAGTCTGCCAAGGCATCCCACTAGGCTGTCTGGTACATCTGCTGCCTCCATGGGTTGCTCACTTCTGAGGTCAGAATGAGGCATCCAGCAATAATTACAGTACATGCTGGCAACCTCATTCTGATCTCAGAATGAGCAACCCGTTGTGGTGCTAAACGCAATGGGCAGCTTGTCAGAATGTCCATGCAGACAGCCACCATGGCATGTGATCAGAGGGCTCTGGATCTTCCCAAAAGAGCTAGAGCATTAATGGCGAACCTATGGCACGGGTGCCAGAGGTGGCACTCAGAGCCCTCTCCGTAGGCACATGTGCCATCGCCCCAGCACAGTTTGCCAAAATTTGTTATTAGAAAGCCAGAGGGACATGGCACTTTGCAATAAATAAGTGTGTTTTGGGTTGCAGTGTGGGCACTTGGCCTCTAAAAGGTTCACCATCACTGAGCTAGAGTATCAGGTATATTTTTAAAAACTATTTTAAAGCTGTTTTAAGGCTGCTCACACCAAAATGGGCTTGGGATATGTGCTGTATGAACAGAATGACATCAGAATGGGGTAGGGGGAACAGTCCTTTTGGCTAACAGTTGCAGATAGGGATGTGGTTCTGTACTGTGTCTCTTCTTGAAGACAATAATGAGTAATGTTAGAAATTTGCTTCCTACCATGAGGCCTATTTGCAATTTGGAGCTTACATTGTGCAAAATTCATGTGTGAGTGTTTTTCACAAAACTCAGAATTTCTTATGCAGGAATAAGCATTTTTCTGCGCATGAAATATTCTCTCTACACAGAAATATTATCTGCTATGAGCTATTTCCTGCACAGAACATTCTGTGATTTGGGATTTATTCTGTGCAAAATCTGCAGATGGTTGATTTTCATAGAATATTATGCAAAACAACGATGTGTGAATTTTGCATAGAATAAGTCCTGAAGCAGATTTTGAATCCCCACTTGGCTCTGGAAACCCACTGGGTGACATTGGGAAAGTCACACTCTCAGACTCAGGTCTGTGAACAAAATCTGCCAAGAAAACCTCATTATAGGTTTGCCTTAGGGTCACCATAAATCACAAATCACTTGAAGGCACAACAACAAACTACAAAGATTCCATCTATCCAAGATCTTTCTTATTAGGATTTCTCAAAATTAAAATAAAACAAAACAAAAGGATTTTAAAAGAATATTTTCATATATTCTTTCTATCCCTAGTTCCAAACAAACAAACAAACAACACATACAAAGAAGTCCACCTGCCAAGAGTTCTGTGGCACCTAAAAGACTAACAAATTCATGATAGGATGGACTATACAGCCCACTTCAACAAATTCATAGAAGGGTTATTCAGAACCTTGGATATATACATGGCTGGAGGTGAAACTGTAGACAGTGAAGTCAGCGGGGATTCTGTATTTAAATTTCCTCTCATCTCACTGTCTGCATGAAACAGTCTGAGACTGACTGCTCATAAGGTCTGGCTCACATGATTTGTGGCTCTGAGTGTGATAAAACTGAAAGCAAGCACTGATGCATGCTATTTGCTATATGGCTGCTTTGCACCCCATACTGAACCATTTCCCTTGGGGATGGACCTGCTCAAAATCAGAAAGGGGCATGTGTGTCTTCTTACTTCATGCATTTCTAAATTTTCAGTCCAATACAATTGCAAGGTAAATGCCATGTGAGAGACTAAGAGGGTAAAAACACAGATTGCTAAACATCCAGTAATTTTGCATCATCAGGATTAAATGATGGCCCCAGGAATAACTCTGAGACTTTTCTACTCCACCCTAACGGTCCTTGAACCTTCCAGATTATCATGTCCTCAGTTTCAGATCACTAAACAAGTGATCACAAGTGATTCTGATTTATCATAAAATCTGAACTGGAACATTATTATAGCTTTGCCATCATCTTTCATGATACTCTTGTGTGTTAGTCACTTTTTAGAGTTGTCTTTCCTATGATATTTGGTCATAAAATATAATGTGTATGGCAGAGAGAGAGAAAGATAAATGACTAATGCATGTATTACTAGACAGTGAGCCACTGTTGTGTAGTGGTTTGAATGTGGGATTATCACTCTGGGGACCACAGTTTAAGCCATGGAAACCCATTGGGTGACCTTGGGCAAGTCACACTCCCTCAGCTTCAGAGGAAGTCAAAGACAAAACCCCATTGAACAAATCTTGACAAGAAAAACCTGTGATAGGTTCACCTTAGGTTTGCCATAGTTCAGAAACCACTTGAAGGCATACAACAACAAATTACAAGACGTGTCCTCATACCACTTACTCAAGCAGCTCTGTACGTCCAACCCCTTACTCAAGCAGCTCTGTATTTCTTTTCAAAGTCAAATCCAGCCTTCAGTGCCCCTGGAAAGCCACTGAGGATGGCATTATTTTTGTCCCTCAACCCTTTTAATGTTTTATATGTCTTAAAACACTTCAGCACAATGATACCTCTTTGCCTATGCTTCTCTGCAGATTTTATTTACTTTCAGTCTTGCTCACATCTGAATTCCCTGTTAAAAAGAATAATTGCTTTTTAAAATATGTATATACAAAGGCAGTGGATCTTAAGGTGTCTGATGTGAGGGACTGGCAATTATTCATTCTCACAGTGCCAGTTACTGGCACTATATCTGTTCTGATTGGCTACTTTTTGTTCCTGGAAAAACTCACCAGGGACTGGTAGCTAATGTCTTGGGACCAAGATCAATGCAAGGACCATCTTTTTAAATACCCTTGGGGTAAGAAATCTGATCAAAAGCAGGAAGACTACAAAATGGTTCAAGAGAAAACCATGTTCAAAAGAAAAGGAATATTTTAACGTTTTTTCAAGTATTGCTGGTACTTTCCTGAGAGGGGATAGAATGACCTTACATTAGAAGGCATAATGGCTGACCTTAATAGTCAATTTACTGTGGTCTAATTTTTTTTGGGGGGGGGGGGAATTTAGGCATGTACTGGTTAGTGAATTTATTTCCAATATAGCATAAAGATTTCTGAGAATGTAAACATTCTCTGAGGTGTGTCCTAGCACTTTATCACACAGAGAAAATTGGGGGTTTAAACAGTGATTATCCCATGAAAATTGTGCAATCGTGATTAACATTTTCACACACAATCGTGCAATCGTGATTAAATAGCCATATCCTGGGAATAAACAGGCAATAAACAGCAACAAATCATTCATGGGATTTCCCTATGAATGATTTATTGCTGTTTATTGCCTGTTTATTCCTGGGATAAAGGCACTTAAATCATGACATTGTGTGAAAATGTTAATCGCGATTATGCGATTTTCACAGGATAATTGCTGTTTAAACTCCCGATTTTCCCTGTGTGATAAAGTCCCTAGAAAACTTCTTGCTAAAATTTAGCCAAGATGGTAATAACTTCTTTATCCTAGTCTCACAATTCACATTCAAAAAACCGCTTCTCTATTGACCTTCCCAAGCATTCCAGCTTCTGTTCAACAATCCTGCCATCTACTCAGACCAAAAGGCAGTTAAAGTGATCGCTAAGTAAGAAAAAGTATATCAACTTGTTAAAGTCTTTACCACTTCAGAATAAAGAAGAGATAATAATGAAGCATGAGGAAGATTTGGAAGACTTTTCTCTTATATTTAAGTCTAAAATAAACATAGCACTAGAGAGCTAAAAGTAGTGGTGGCATACGCAGGAGGGAGACTATGAATGAGCAATTTGGCTGTTCTTAATAAGAAGGGAGATTCTTCAAGAAATAAGAAATATTGGAAAGGGAACAGAAATGGAACAAATCTGAGGAAATCAAAATTCTCCTTGAAATGGTTAAGGAAAAAAGATTAGATACCTAAGAAGGAAAGACATTTTTAATCTTCCAAGACAAAAATAATTTTAAAAACTGAGATAAGCCTGAAAGACTGTTAGGCCAAAGGGAACAAAAAGGAATACAATTTCCTCCAATTAAAAGTAAGGATGATAACAGAGCTAAAGTGAGAATGAAATGATGCATACATTTTAAAACTAGAAACAAGGAACAAAAGAAACTTAAGCCAACCAGGGAAGAATTCTTAAGACTGGCACTTGTTAGTACAGTGAAGCCATTAGCTTAGTGTGCAACTGGCAAAAGTCTGAAAAAGGCAAACTCCATTCTATTAACTGAACAAAAACTGCCAATGATTATTATCATAATGTTTTTTTATAGAAATCAGTGTTGTGACCAAATAGAGACTACTGTGTTCTGTGTACAGCTGTAATTTTGTTTTTGTGGTGTGCCTTCAAGTCATTTCTGATTTATGGGGCCTAAGGCAACCCTATCATGGGGTTTTCTTGGCAAAATTTGTTCAAAGGTGAGTTAGCTTGCTTTCCTCTGAGGATGAGAGAATGTAACTTTCCCATCATCACTGAGTGGGTTTCCATGGCTGGGCTGGGATTTGAATCCTGGTCTCCAGAGTTGTAGTCCAGTGCTCAAACCATTACACCACTGGCTCCCACGGCTGCATCTACCTGATATAAAAAACAATATTAGAACGATGGAAACAATGCAGAAAAGGGCAGTCAATATGGAGCAACTAAAGGATGTTCCCTATGACGATAAGCTAAAGTGGTTCAATTTTATTCTATTCATGTTTGCTCCAAAGTAAGTTTCTCTGATTTCTGTGGTGCTTTCTCCCAAATTAGAGTACCTGAGACTGAACTATGAACGATTATACAAACCTTTAGCAAAAACTGATATATTAACCCGATGTCTTGGTGGAAATGTCCTGTTGGATTGGAGATGAACTTTGTCATACTTCTGATGGAACTCATGCAGAGTGTGGAAAAGTTACTCTTCCAGAATACAACTCTGCACATCCCCTGGTCATTATATTTAGTGACAATACAGTTTATAGAAGATGTAATTAAAAATGTTACTTCTCCAAGCTCCACAACTAAGGAGAGGATATGATAGAGGTTTATAAAATTATGCACAGCAATTTTAGGGTGGGAAGAAAGAGACAATTTTCTTACTTTTGAAGAACTTTGTCTTCAAAAGTAACTTGAGATTCTCCAGTGGAAGGACAGTCAGGTTAGAATGCATACATTCTGCTATTGTGCTGGTTTTGCCACAGTTCTTGATAAAAACATATTTATTCTCCCAGGTCTTTTTGGTTTTAGTGTGCAGTTTTAAATAATCATTTTGTTGCTTTTTGGTTGATTGTACTTTATGGCTTTATGGAAGTTTATTGTGCAACCTGCTCTGGGATCTTTATGATGCAGGCTGGTGTATAGCACATAATAAAAATCAGTGGCAGTAGATTTACAAGAACCCAGAGAAAGTACCTATTCATACAATATGTAAGTTATTTAGGGAATTCTCTGCTGCCAGATACAGCAAAAGATGCTAGTTTAGATGGCTTTAAAAGGAGATTAAAATGTAAGGATAATAACTCTATTAAGGAATATGATTGCTGACCAGAACCCCCAGGTTCAGAGGTTCAGGGCTTGGGAACTTACTTTCAAAAGTAATTAGTTACAGCTATAGTTCCAATGCTCCAAATAGTTCTCATTATAGTTACATCTTTCAAAGTAACACTTTACATTTTGTTGTTTCACAACCATAACTTAAATTGTTACTTTTAGTTAACCCTCTCTATGGGACCAGGACCATTGAATATAGATGAGGGCTTTAAAACTTCTTCTCTCCAGCTGAAGAGTGTAGGAAAGATAAAAGTTGAGGGTCTAAAGATCAGATATTTGCATGTAATTATTCTAATCCATCAGGCTTCTGTGCGCTTATTTGAATGTGAAAAAAGTAATCCCAAATGTGCATTATAGCTGAAACAGTAAAAAAAAAAGTTAGAACAGTTTAATGCGAGAAACACATACACTTCAGAAGCAAACAGCTGTACTCCAAAGGCCTTTAATAAAAAATCAATGTTAGCTGTGAAAATTAGCCTGATAATGCTGTTCATATTTAGTTGCCACTGGTCTTTGTTACATACAGCATTGTTTACCTACCAATGAAATCATTTTATTTGAAGGATTATGATTTTTAAAAAAACACCCCTGAAAATGTCAAATTCAGTGTTATAAAACATTGACTCTTGGCCCTTGGTTGTGTAATATTACAATTTGGTCACTCTGCACACCATGCTTGAGGGAGAATTTTAAAGTAATGACAGCTGCAGTTGTTGTGAGGAGAAAAACTTTTCCCCTAACTTTATCCTGTTTTATAAAAGAGAGTCAGTCATTCTGGTTTTATATTTAGAAGAATATAATTCTGTATGCACAGCTGCACAATTGTGTACTTGATACATTCTCATCATGACACACTTCTCTTTTTCATTGTTATTAATTGAGCATTGAAGTAATTCAGAGTCAAGCAGCAGTCTCATAATGTAGAATGCTGCTGTGTTTGACAATCAGACCCTGGAGCCACAATCCTACAGTATTTACTTGAGAATAAACTGTATGGGGCACAATAACACTTCCATGGCCACCAACATTTCACAGATGAAAACCAGGACAAATGTTTCCAAGCAACATTTGAGTTTGTTCAACATGGCAACTGTTATTAATGAATACCAAGCTAGGAAAGGCTGCAGCAGTTTGCATTTATCTGAGCTTACTGGAAAAGGCAAGATTCTACCTTCTCCTCTCCCCCTGCTGAATCAGTTGAATGCAAACTATTTTTCCACTTTGAACTCAGTGTGCAGCAACTGAAATAAGCCAAGGACAAAGAGAGAAAGTGGGAGCAGTAGAGAGAAACTGGTGTATTGTTTGGAGCATTGGACTATGATTCTAGAGACCAGGGTTTGATTCCTCACTCAGTCATGAAAACCCACTGGGTGACCTTGAGCAAATCACACTCTCTCAGCCTCAGAGGAAGGCAAATTCCCACTGAAGGAATCTTGCCAAGCAAACCCTTTGATATCTTCATCGCAGGGTTTGCTATTCTCACTACACTCTGATAGTACTTGACCACCTGTGTCTTGGTTTCCATCTCTGAAATGTTGGCGTCTATGATATTGTGTTAGAGTCCTTCACATGAACAGAAAACCTGTGAGGTATAAAACTCAGATGCACAGTGGGCTTGATAGCACACAGAATTAGCCAAAGCGTTGTGTATGGGTGTCACTTTCTTTTTTTAGATGACAGCTCTCAGAATGAGTCACCTAGTATGACCATTGGCCAATGTGGCTAGGAGCTTGTGGGCATTATAGCTCTTTCCACCAAAAGGCAACATTTCCAAGTTCTGGTTTAGGAGATTATCGCATGTGCCTTATCCCATTGTTTTCCCAAAGCGATGCAAGTGCGTTTAATTGTCAAAGATGGGTCTTGCCGCATTCACCTGTATGAAACCTGTATATAGCCTGTATGCAACTGTCCATGAAAAGCCGCAGGATAAACCCAGATTGCATATGGGAGAATGGGGTGAGACCCATCTGACATTTAAACGTGTATGTATCTGTTAGGAAAACACCGGGATAAGGTGCATGCGATAATCTCCTTAGTCTTTTTATCATTAGATATTTCTTGAGACCATGTTGGCTCTTCTGCTTGCCCTGTGTATCACACAGCTCACTATTGTTTTTTCTTCAGCAAGCTCCAATGACAGACATTTGTAGAGATGCTTAGGATTGTCACTGGCCATGCTAGTTGGAGGATTCTGGGAGGTATAATAGAAAAAAGGTTTAAGTGAACTTGCAAAGATCAAAAACAGGCCTAACTTCATTTTAAGATCCTTTTTTTTAAAACTGTTTCATAAATAATCTTTGCTTTCCTTTTGGTAACAAGATACCTTTACACTGAGTTGGATTGTTGGTGCAGGTTCGTGATAGATTAAAGAGCAGAGTTCCTCTGTACACATGCTCACTCAGCACAGAAATTTGTGATCAATATCAGAGTCAACCCTGAAGGCACCAGGTCCCATCTGATCTTGGAAGCTAAGCAGGGTCATCTGAGGTTAGAATTTGGATGGGGGACTACCAAAGAATACCAGATGCTGTAGGCTATATTTTAGAGGAAGGAAAGGGCAAAAACACCTCTACACCAATAGATTTCAATCTACCTTTGGCCCTGTTCTAGCCTGAATGGCTGTACAGTTCTCCGGGATTTTCAAGCAAAAGTCTTTTGCAGCTTGGAGAGGTTACATTAGAGACAGAACCTAGGACTTTCTACATGCATAGCATGTGCTCTACAGCTGCATTAGAGCAGTTCAATCAGTAACATTTCTTTGAAGCTGCTGCCAGTGTTGCCTTATCGTCAAGGGTTACCAACACTTTCATATTTTCTGCATAAACAAAGGAAGCATAGCAGAGGCGGTGATAGGCAAGAAGCTTGGTTAACCTTCCACATCTAAGATTTTATACTTTGGTATACTAGAAAATAATAAGTGCTGTCATGGATGTAAATCAGCTTTCCTTCCTTCAGTTCCTTTATCTCCTCAGAACACATAATGAATACATTGTCAATGCTTGTAAAAGCAAAGATTCTGAGGCAATGCTGTTCACTTTGAGAAACATTGTGCAGAGTGGATTCTGGAATAATGAAGTAGGTGCATTTCAGGGACTTTGGCATTCAAATGTTTTAAAATTTGCCTGTAGAGGAAGATCTTAATGATCTCTAACCATGAATGCATCACTCATTATCAGTGCGGAATGAATGTCTGCTAATGAGATGTAATTCATGAAAATAAATGGTTGCATCTTGATTTTCTCCCTTTTATTAATCCCTACCTTGCTGGAGCTGGAGTGTTCTGCAAAACAATGTGACAATAAGCATTTGGGCAAGAAGAATTTGCTTGAGGATTTATCATGCTTAATTTATATAATTTTGAGACAAAATGTCAAAGAACTGTGGTTTTGCAATACACGGACATGATTCATTTTGATTATCTAATCTCTTAAAAGTGTGATCCTATGTATGCTTACTCAAAATTAAGTCTTTTTGTTTGCAGTGAGGCTTACTCCCCAATATGGTGTACACAAAAAGGCAATAGACCTTGAAGCAAAAAATACCCCTATACCTTTAATTAACAGTGCAAAAGATGAAACATCAGTAAGTGGGGTTTGCCATATCAGCTGCATTGCCTACATTCCCATGAATTACTAAAGGTGCAAGAGCATTGTCCTCTTTTTTCATCTAGCCATGCTAAATTGTATATACACATACTTGGGAATAAGTCAAGTTGAACTCAGCAGGGCTTACCCCTGAATTTACATGGACAGGATTACACCGTATCAGCCTTTCAAACCAACATAATATCCTGGCAATATGTGTATTTGTTGTTGTGTGCCTTCAAATTGTTTCCAAATTATGGTGACCTTATCACAGGTTTTCTTGGCATGATTAGTTCAGAAGGATTTTTCCTTTTTCTTCTGAGGTTGAGAGAGCGTAGGTTTCCATGGTTGAGGATTTTAATCCCAATACTCCATAGCTGTAGTTCAATACTCAAGCCAGTACCATGCTGGTTCTCATGTAAATTTACATAATAGTAATCCCAGTGGATTCAGTGGCTGGTATTCAGCACGCACTGCACTTATGGATTTGTAACCTAATCGTTTACTGAACTGTATTCAGGAAGACTGAGCCAGTGTGGTGTAGTTGTTTGACTAGGGGTGTATTTACACTGTAGAAATAATGGAGTTTATTTAAGTGCTGTAGGTTCATGCTATGGAATCTGAGATTTGTAGTTTTACAAGGTCTTTAGCTTTCTCTGCTAAAGAATGATGGGGCCTCACCAAACTATAAATCACAGGATTTTTTAGGATGGATCCATGGCAGTTAAAGTGGTGTCAAACTGCATTATTTCTACAGTGTAGATACAGGGTTTTCTGGGGCCAAAAGTGTGTGACTCACTCAAGATCACCCAGTGGCTGAGGGATGAATCTCTATGATCGTTGTCCAGCACCCAAACCACTACACCATGTTGACTCTCAGGAGGACTCATGCAAACTCACTGAATAATCTTGAGCAAGTGATACTCTCCTAGCCTCAGAGGAAGAAAAAGGCTAACCCACTCTGAATAAATCTTGCCAAGAAAACCCTGTGATAGTTTTGCGTTGTGGTTTTCTGTAAATGAGAAATGATTTGAAGGCACCCAATGACAACATTCAGTAAGATTATGGAAGCTGCATCCACACTGCAGAAACAATCCAGTTTGACATCACATCATGTTTGATCTGTTGATCGTAATAAATAAATAAATAAATAAATAAATTCTCTGACATCACATCAACTGCCATGGCTCAATCCATGGAATTCTGGGAACTGTTATTCCATTGTAGTTTGTACTGTCACCAGAGCTCTCTGGCAGAGAAGGCTCAATGACTCACAAAACTACAATTCATAAAATTCCATAGCATTGAGCCATGGCAGTTAAAATGGTGGCAACATGGATTATTTCTGTTGTATGATACAGCTGTAGACTTCTGTTAACCTATGTAAATGCTACCCCTTAAGAGCCAGCTGCTGGATCAGGCCAAAGAAAGTCTGAAGGTCCCTTTGGTTTCCAACAGGGCACAAGGAAGATGCTTCCATCCCCTCCTGCCAGCAAGTGAGGCTGCAGCTATCAGAAGCAGGACTCCTGTTGCAAGTCCTTGTGGCAGCTTGTTCACTGGTGGGAGCAGATTGGAAATGTCATTCTCCCACCCCAAGCTGCCCAATCCCGCAACCCAATCTGAATCCTTTGCTGGATACCACAGCTGGCTCTTAAGGATTTGTGACTTAGAGTTGCAGATACATAATTGATCTTTATTTAAGAAGGCTGAGCCAGTGTGGCTACTTAGTTGAGTAGTCAATCCAGGATTCTGGCAATTATTATTTACCATTGAGTAAAGTAACCTAGGACAGAAGCCTTAGTGAATTGGTGGTTGTTTCATTAACAGCATGAAATAAACCTGCTATGTCTAGTCCAAATGCACACCTTCTGTTTCTGCTTTTCTGGAGGAATATTAAACCAGAGTTGCTTTAAGTAATTAAGACAAGATGTAAATTGCAAAACATTAATCTTCTTTGGCATTGATTATTGAATAAACCAGCAATTAAGTCTTCATGTCATGATGTGTTAAGCTAGCATGCTGATAATTGCATGTTGTGTCCATCTACTGACGGTTTTCCCACCCACTGCAGCAAAAAGGACTTGTCAAATTTATCAGGCCACAAAAGTGTTTAATGGTATGACATGGAGCTACAGCTCAATCACCCACAATAGAAATCTCTCTCTCCTCCCTCAGCTTGCAGACAAGTTGCTTTACAATACCTACTTGGGGTGCGGGGGATATTTAAGCCATGGAGATAGTATGGGATTGACATAGTTTATCTAATGTTTACAGGAACCAGCAACACACCCATGCTTTTACACATTGCACACTGTGTTCGTTGGTTTAAAGCACTGATCTAACAAAGATAAACAAAGATAAATGGGGTAAAATATTTGGATATTTCACTTGTGAGCAATGGTTACCATACATGCTTATACAGTGGGCCTTTGGTACCTGCTGGGGTTTGGTTCCAGGAACTCCCTTCCCATGGATACCAAAATCCATGGATGCTCAAGTCCCATTATATACAAGGGTGTAGTAAAATGGTGTCCCTTATATAAAATGGCAAAATGAAGGGTTGCTTTTTGGAATTAAAAAAAAAAATATCAAACCATGGCTGCAGAATTCATGGATATGGAGGGCCAACTATCACGTGTTAAGGTCACATTCAAATGAAACACTGTTGTGTGGCCAAATCTTGCCTGGAGCTAATTCTTAGTGAGTTTGTAAATGCAGAACAGATAGATCTGTTTTTGTCTGTATTTCATTCACAGAGCATTATTTAGGGTGATAGTAGGGATGAAAGTGGCCTAAATACCCTAAATCCCATCTGATCTTTGAAGCTAAGCAGGGCTAGCCCTGGTTAGTACTTGGATGGAAGACTGCCAATGAATACTAGGAACTCTGTAGGTTATATTTCAGAGGAAGAAACTGGGAAAGCCACCTCCGAGTATGCCTTGCCATAGAGAACCGTATGAACAAATTCAATGGGTTGCAATAGGTTCATAGGTGTGCGCGCACATACATAGAGTTGATATGGATGAAGCTATCAGTTTCTGGTTCTTAATAATTTTGTATTTCTTAAAAATAACAATCTTTCCACTCTGTCTATGAGAAGACTAATAAATTTTGATAAGGTCCA
>NC_056525.1:91842069-91859918 GCF_019175285.1 Sceloporus undulatus
TTTAGAAAATGAATGGAATTAACTCGTATCTATATACATCAGAAAAAAACATAATTCTCATCATGCAGAGAACTGTGTTGTACCTGCCTATTAAAGGTCCTGACCCAATGCTAGGGAATCCTGTGAACTGTAGTTTTGTGAGACATCTAACCTTCTCTAACAGTGAGCTACAGTGCCACAATAAACTGCAGTTCCTTGGATTCTCTAGCACTGAGCCAGGGCAGGTAATGTGGTCTCAAACTAGATTATTTCTACAGTGTGTTTTGGACCTGAATCACTCATATTTCACATGTTACATTCTTACTGTTTTGCTCTAGAGTCAGAGAGCATGAACAAGTTTAGGACTACAGGGTGGGGGCAGAGGAGGATACCCCACAATGCAGCCTTACATGGCAATTATCACTAGTTAAAGAAGGGTTGGGCAGTTTATGGCCATTCAAATGTTGGGCTGTAGCTCTCAGAAGTCCCAACCAACATAGCCAATGGTGAGGAATGTTGGAAGTTGCAGTCCAGCAACATCTGGTTTTGAAGCCTATCAGAAAAAGCCTTTATTCAGCCTCAGTCTAATACTATAAACATAGGCCATGTTCGCATAGGCCAAATAACATATTCTCCTCCCACCTTCATGGCAACCAGTCCAGATGATGAAGGACCCAATCCCCAGTTCTGGAGCAAACTGTCATCATGATGTATGATCTGCTCAGTACTGAACTGGCATTATACCACCTTTAAAATGGATTTGTAAAACTCACTTTTTGCTTCAGATTTTTCCAGAAAATCCAGAGCCCTCTGTAGTGATGTCTTACAGCTCTTCACATGGGCATCCTGCAATGCTACCTGTCATTGCCAATACTGGTACAAGTTGCTCCCTCTGAGGTGATAACAAGATGCCTAGTCATGTAGTTGACTCTGAGCACCTCATTTTTGGCCTCAGAGGGTGTGATTATCACTGGCATCACTGGCAGAGAGCACAGTGGGAGACATGTATGAACAGCCACCTGCTGTCACTATGGTGTGCCCAGGTAATGGGGGAAATTCAGGACAGCTTCTAGGCCAGACTGCTCTTGGAATATTCTGTCCCATGTGGTCATATCCATGGCTGAATACACAGGGTTTCAAAGATAGGCTTTCAGAAGTGAAAGACACAAAGCCCCATGCCTGGTAATAATGTATGTGTATGGACCAGTATTCACAGTCACTTTGTAGCATGGCGCCGGTGATATTAGGGTTTGGGAGGGTGCAGCAACTGTACGTTCCCGAACCCTAATACGTGCAGATGCAGGCAACATGGCGGCCTCCCATCCATATGCCGTACAGTGACCTGATGTCGCTGGCAGGAAGTGGCATCATGGTGGTGCCCCTTCCTGCTTCCGGCGTCGCTCTACGTGGCTCTTTTTTTGTGGCATGTCTGTGCTGCAACATGGGGACGCTGCAGCACAGACACGGGGCACAGATGGGCAGCATGGAGCTGTCTGTCTGTACTGCCCTTATATCTGCCTTTAAAATGTTGGTCAATTTAAGGCAATCCTGTGAATATAATGGGGGTTTCCTGGGAAAGGAATACAGCCTACAGTACCTAGTATTTTTTGGTGATCACCCATACAAGTAATAGCCAAGGCTGACCTTGTTTAGCCTCTACAATCAGATGGGATCTCGGGGCTTCAGGGTATTTCGTCTGGTTGTGAGCTGTGGCCTAAATTGAATTATTAATCTCAACTAGAGTAGACCTATTGACCAAATGGAATTTACATAAATTTTGCTTTAACAAGCTCCCACTGAGTTAGTGAGTCTGTTGTAGTTGGGACTAATAAACTGAATTTATTTTCCTCTAGGAAAATTTAGTGGGTAGATTTCAGAAGAGACTGTTTCAGGTAGTAAAGATTGACTGGATCAACCTAAATCCAATTTTAGTCTCAACTAGGGAGATTAATTCAATAGAATTTAGCATGGGTGTTGTCTTACCAAGTTCCCATTGATGTGGTGGATCTGCTTTAGTATTAGGAAAAACTTTGACCATCTGTAGTTATGTTCTTGTCCAAAAAATTTAATAAAATCTAAACTATTGAAGAAGTTCAGGTAGCAATGAATGCAGAAATCAATTGTTTGTACCTTGGAGAATTCCAAGGAACTGTATCTGTCTTAGATGGGATATACAATAACTTATCTAAGATACAGTCATTCAACCAACATTTCTTGAAGTCTTCTAACATGGAAGATCCCTTTGGGGCTATTTTTGGAAGGAATTATATGGTTTATGGAAATCCATGTTTGTACAGCACATTTAGGAACACCACAGGATTCAGTGCAAAGTGTGAACCTATTTTCTCTAGGGCACTGATGTTTCCAGTGCCACCATGTAAAGGCTATGGGTTTTCACTTGCCTTCTCCTTTGTGTTGCATCCATAATAAATAAGAATTTGCTTATGCTGCTAAGAAGATTGATGCAGTAGATACTTTATGAGCCATGAAATCAACTTCAAGGAAAGGCCTGCATTGTTGTGCCCACCACTGTAAGTAGTTTCCAAGATTTAAGCCATCATTTAAAAAAAGAGAGAAGATGACAAACAGGATTCAACCATTTAATTTAAACAGCTTTAATGGTTAGATAATCAGAGAGGGAGGAAATTGGTATTAGCTTATTAATATACACAGTGGGTGTCAACAGAGACAAGGGCTGCATCCACACTGCAGAAATAATCTGGTTTGACACCACTTTAACTGCCATGGCACAAAGCTATGGAATTCTGGTAACTGTAGTTTGTTAGGGCACCAGAGCGGAGCAATGCGGATGCAGCCATAGTGGGGTTTTGCATTGCATCCCAAGTAATGTCAATACAGAAATTACCCTGTGGATGTGTTTAATATCTTCATACTAATACAACTGTTGTTTTATGGGTCTGAAGACAACCCAAATGATATATGCCATGAAAGATCTGTGAAGAAAATTGTGGAACAAACTTGCTTGTGTTTTGAGATCTTCAGGGGAGACCCTTCTCTATGTCCTGAGGCCCTTCTTGGTAGGTTTTCCTAGGTTTTGGAGCTCCCTTCCCAGAGATGTTAGAATGGCACCCTCCTTGCTATCTTTCTGGAGGCAGGTGAGACTTTTTTTGCTTTGGCAGGACTTATCAGACTTCCAAGGCCAGAGTCCAGGGAAAAGGGACTTGAACACTTGCTGTCTTTTCTATTTTCTGTTTTCTTTTTAAAGGTTTATGTTTTCAACAGGTTTTAATTATTTTGATAGTTCAATTACATTTTAAACTTTGGTATGTACATTTTTAGCTATATCTGTTGTGGAACAGAAATAAATATAATGAGTAAGTAACACAACAATATGTGTGTGTGTGTGTGTGTGTGTGTGTGTGTGTGTGTGTGTGTATATATATATATATATATATATTACAAAGTCACAGGGAGCTTTAAATTTCTTTTTACAAGACTATTTAACTGTGTACAACATGGACACATTATCCCATCTTCCCCTTTAAAAATGGCCATGTGAATTGTTATTAATTAAGTAGAACTGGAAACCCCCACATTCATTTTCTAGGGAGTTCCATAGCAGATGCAGCTCAGCACCGCAGGTCCTCAGCAATTTACAGTGTATACTCAACTTTTGAGGCCAAAATTGTGGAATTTGATACGACTAAGGCATAAGTTGAGAGTAAAATTTAGGGGCATGTAACAAAAGATGTAAAGGATGAAGCGAAGGAAAATGATGCCAAAGAATTTACAAATTTCTGGCAGGCATAACTGTTTGTGCTCACCCTAAAGCCTAGATAGATGAGGAAGGAACTACAGTAAATCATGGCTATGGGATATGTGCAGGAGACAACCAGGCACAGGTGAGGCTAAGAAAATGAGGACATGACAAAAAGGATGAAAAGACAAACAAAGAAAATGGCGACTACATTAGCAATTCGTTAAGTTCTGAGAAAGCAATTTTTTTTTATTTGCTGGTAACATCTAATTTGGATGATAGGGGTCCAGTAATGATACAAAAACAATTTTCTAGCAATGATTTTATGAAGACCCATTCATCCTTGAAATACCTGTTCCCAAACAATTACCTTCAGAATAGTGCCACTTGCACTTCTGATATGCTCTCCAACATCTCACAGAAGAAAACTAGGACACATGTGGCCAGGCAACATTATAGTGTGGTCAGGATGGTAAAAGTTATTAATGAGGAAGAATTCATAAGTTAGGAGGGGCTGCAGCAGTTGGCTTTTGTCTGAGCTACTGGGAAGAGCAAGATTCCCCCCTTCTCTCTTCTCCTGTCTCAGTTTTTAACTGGGGCGCGTTCCAGACACACGCAAAGTATGTACTAGGTACGTACTAGGGTTAGGAAAGGGCTTTAGGAAAGGGCTTTAGATGGCTGCGCCAGCGACGCAAAGCAGAAAGGAGCCAAGCGGCCTCTTTCTTTTTGTCCCCGCTGCCATCGGGTGTCCTTGGGGCATGAAGCCCCAAGGACACCCCTTTACAGGCCGTGGGGAAGCGGCCTTTTGCTGCTTCCCCGCGGCCTGGAAAACGGTGGATCGGGGCCTCAGAGTCTGCAGCTGAGGCCCCAATCTGGCGGGGAAAGGGGCGGGTACAGGCTGCCCCAAAGGGGCGGTCTGTAAACCGCCTGAGTTAAACTGAGTGCAAACTACTCTTCACTTTGAATTCAGGCTGCGCCTGCACTACAGAAATAATGCAGTTCAACACCACTTTAACTGTCATGGAATCCTGGGATTTGTAGTTTTGTGAGATATTTAGCCTTCTCTGTTAGAGAGTTGTAGTCCCACAACAGCATGGACGTGAGACACTGTGCAGACAGCAACTGCAGTATGGCAACAAAGGACTCCAGATCTGCAACAAGCAAGTTATTTTAATTCATTTAAACCTTGTTATGCCTCATTTCTGTTGCGGGACATTATCGAAACTGTCCACATCACAACCACGGATTGGGTCATGTGTCGTCCAATTAGGACGTCACCAGAATGGAGGACGGGGAGCAAATGGATCTATTGGCCACTGCTGACAATGCGTTAGATGGCTTTGAATTGACATTTGTCATGATTGCTCAAGGATACCCCTAAAAATTATCATAATGTTTTCATTACTTAAAAAAAAATTGAATACAAGGAAAGAGATATTGAATGATTGGTTTGTGTATAAAGAAAAGGGACACAGTACAAAACAGCTGCATCTCCTACAATGCATACTCTGTCAGAATCTTTGGTGACAAGTCAAAAAAAAACTTTGTAAGTTATTCAGTAATGGATGCTGGAGGGCAAGCAGCAGCAGTGAGATTGGATAGTTTTGTGGACCAGTTGGAATCAGCTTCATATCACTTCAACACTTACATATCACCTCAACACTTACAACAGAACCTGAGGCACAACATGCATCAATATTTGAACCATGTGATATTTAGTGAGGCTGCACGTCTGGAATTAGAAATGTAACTTAAAAATTACATTTATAGGACCAAAGGAACAGGATTAGCCCTTGTGAAATTGCGGCAGTAATGTAATGTAGTTATACATTATAAGAAAAACAAATTAATTACTAGTAATTAATGTAGGTGAGATGAAGGCCCAGCCTTCAGGTGGCTAAGCAGTTGTGGTTGTATGGTTAGCACAGGGGAAACCCAACCTTTTCATGTTGGGAGCAACAGGTTTTTACTTCTTGCTGTTTTAATTGCTTTGTGTACTCTCCTAGGCCAAGCATGATAGGAGAAATAGTGCAATACATTCAGATGCAAACCCAGAGTCAGCAGGTTTGTCTCTCCCTCCCCCCTCCAGCATTTTGCAGTAGCACATGAAAAAGGGGCACTGCTTCTCTGAAAATTAAGCCATGCTCAGATTTGGAGTACGTGGAATACATACATGGTTTGCCAAAACAGAACAAACCACCATCTTGGGATCCCTTATTAAGAATATATTTCAGTTGACATAAGCATTCTTGTTATGTCCTTGATCAATGAGTATGTAGATGGAGAAGGATAGAATACTGCCACTGGCCCATCTCCACCTGATCTCTATGCATTTGGTGTAGGGTGAGAATACACTATGCATTCATACAGCATATGCAGATAGGAACAGTATTTCTAGTCAGGAGACTTGTATGATCAAAGATTCCACATTCATAAGAAACTGCAGTACATTAGGTGGCTTTGGATTGCTATTTGTCATGATTTCATCAGGACAGTCCTGAAAATTACCGTAATGTCTTCATTTCTAAAATGACATTTACCATAATGTCTTCATTTTTCAGTAGAATAGGCTCTGTGAATAAATACATGCAAAGCACAGAGCCCATTCTGATCAATCTACGTAGGTTGTGCTAAAAATGTGAATGATCTGTCAGTCTCATTTTCATTACCTTCCTTAGAATCCCACTAGCATTCTTGTATTATTGTGAGACTTTTTCTTCCTGCATGTAAATCTGTAGGTATTTTTGTATGTATTTTTCTGAATTTCTGAACTGTATGCATTTCCCCTGCATACAGGGCATTTTAAACATGCACCCTCCTACTTTTCATCACTTTTTTTGTATTTGTTTTTTCTAATATATATGACTTTTCTATATGGATGAAAGTCAGAATTAAGCTAGTGCTTCATGCTGGGGTAACTACACATGGTAGGTTGTGTTGGCAGGCAGAAAATGGCTGTGAATACAGCAGCCATGAAAGAAAAGAAGTAGTGGAGAAATAGGTTGCACTGAGCTAGCAGATTAGGACTGCTGTCACTCACCATAGTAGTGAGTGCATTTTCTAGGGAAAATGCATTTTTTTTAGGGAAAATGCAACTCCTAGCACAATGCACTAAAAGGATTCTGTCCTATATATCTGTGTTTTTAAATATACGTACATATTTTTAATTGTGCACATTTTTTCTTCCCCAAAACACATCACAAGCATTTCTAGGCTCTGACCATTTTATGTGTCTGCTCAGGGCTGATGCCATATTTCAGGGTTCAGTCCTTTTCAGGCCATGCTTATTGTCCCAAAACAGGAGTTTGCTGTCCCTGGGGTGCTTGTGCCAGACAAAGAGACATACTCATGGTGTCATCCCCATGGACCTCCTTGAATAGGGGTCCTGATGATGATGATGAGTCTCATCCTGGGAAACCCAGCATCTTGTTGCCACCCCCCTCCAGCTGAGAAAGCAAAGACAGGATGCCCCCTGAACAACAACAGTTTTTTGATTGCAAAAATATCTCTATCTTCAAGAAAAGAGGAGGTCTCAGGAAACAGCACCCCCTCCCAGGAAGTCAATAGTAGAAAGGAGCCAAACAGATCATGAGGGGGAGGCAGTGGGAAGGGGAACAGAAAGAAAGGTTTTTGGCCTCACCCCTATTCTCACCCCCCAAAGGAGAGTGGCATGGTAAGAAGAGTTCCTCTTTTCTTTCTGGAAGAGGGGTCTTGGGATGCTTCACTCTGCCTGGGTGTCACCTGGTGTGGTCTATACCTCCTGCATCCCCATAATGATGCCACTATGCTGCAGCAAAGAGTGTTTGGGGTTAAAACCACTAGTAGACCCAAAAGAAAAGAACAGGCATCTAAGCATTTCAACATTTCTGTATGGAAATTACAAGGCACTCTGTCTCTACATTTCTGCAACATCACTAATAAGCAGGTCACATTCCTCGATCATGTATATATATATCCCATAATACTCAGTTGTTTAATTATTTTTACTGCATTAGCATGGTAATTCTATATCTGGGTGTGTGCTTTTAGCTATTACAGTCCCCTCCTTATCCACGGATTTTGTATCCAAGGATTCAAGTTTCCATGGCTTGAAAATATAGATATTTTTAAAGTACACATTCCAAAATGATTTTTGCCATTTTATATAAGGGATGCTATTTTGCTATGTCTTTATATTTAATGGGACTTGAGCATCCACAGACTTTGTTATCCACCCGTGTGTGTGTGTGTGTGTGTGTGTGTGTGTGTGTGGTTTCCTGGAATCAAACCCCAGTGGATACAAGGGCCCACTGTATAATGTAGGGTTGCTGTCCCCATGTAGGGTAGGCTAGAAAAGTTCAGAAACTCAGTGATCTTCAAGGGTTGCTATGTATTTCTAGGCATCTTCTACATGCTGGCCTTCCTTACCTATGCCCTGTTCATTAGACCTTGCTACCTTCTTTTCTCTGTCAGGGTGCTACAACTCAGGGCCATTAAGTGCAATAAGTACATTATTCTGGGGCCTTGTAGTGTGGAGGGCAAAATAGCACTTTTTCATCTGAGTTGGTAACTTTGATTCTGCATGCTGAAATCCATGCTGGCATCCCAATTTGTCTTGGTTGCCTTATCATGCTTAAATTCAGCCCTATCATTATTGCTGTTAAACAGCTGGACAAAAGCCACTGCCCATTTTGGGTAGACGACAGCTGGAGATAACTCAAAAAGTAGACGCGGAGCCTCTGCTCAAGCGGTACATAATATTTAAAGCAGGTGACTGAATAACATTTCCTGTATGCTAATTCAGCAAGCGAAAGCAGAGATGACTAATTCTGAAGATTTCTACATAAGTGAAATGTTCAGTTTTTGTAAGGTGGCATTTGTCTTCCAGAGAAAAATGTTACAGTTGCTTACCTAGAAAAATGTGTTCAGCTACATGAAAGTGTGGGAAATTGATCTGAACAAAGAGATACCCACTGAGAAGTGGGAGACCATATGGCTAGCAAAATCCTTGTGATCTGCATGCATTCATGTCAAGGAATTCTAATTTAAGTTAATGAACAGATGGTATCAAACGCTACTGCTTGCCTTAAGCAGATTTTTAATGGAATCTAGGTGATGCTAGATGTGCTGCAAATAGAAAGGTACATGTCTACTTCTTTGGCCATTCTGCCCTAGAGGATGATCCAAGAGAACATCCCCAGAGCAGATGGGGTTCAAACATGTAGCCCTTAAAACACACCTGAAACCCATCTGAGCAAATTATTGGTGGATGTCACATGCTTTACAGACACAGTAATTTCCTTGAAAGGATGTCATGGAACAGTCATGTATCCCCTGGAGCAATGGAAGACTGCAGAATCAGAGGCTGAAAAGTGTTAGTGTTTGCCAAATAACATTAAATTACCAGAGAAAATTAATGCATATATTCAGTGATATATTAAATAATTGATTATTGTAGGGTGCAATTTTAGTTTCCAAGGGTGTCAACCATTTTAAAGGGAAACGAAAATATGTAGGTATGAAAGTTAAACTTGTTGTAGTTCAGCTGTTATCAGCAGAACAGCAAAAGTGCGGGTCAGACTATTATTATAAATCTGTCTTCCTAAAGAATAAAGACTTACTCCAAAAAACAACAAACATGCAGTTTGTAGATTAAAAACAAATAATAATGACTTTAATAAATAAATACATAACAAACAAAATCCTATCCTAACTGGTAATAGTTTGGGAAAATAGATGGAATCTCACCATCTTTAATACAGCAGGAAGAAGAGAAAAAATCCTACTGCTACTGTAGAGAAGAGACTGTTACTTCAGCTGTTGAGAGGAGACTGTTTAGAATCCTGAGAAAGAGTGAGTGGCCAAAATCAAATGTTTAGATAGAAAGAGGTAGATAGAGGGAAGTCCCTGTCTATCTAAGGAGAAAAAGGAGAATGTAATGCATAAATTTCCCAACAATCCCTTTCTCTTTCTCTTGGAATGACATTGAGGATTTCCATCCTTTCGCATACAGTCTCTGGAATCAATCTTTTGGCAGAGGTTTCATGAGGATGTCTGCAATCATTACTTTTTGTGTTGCAATATTCCAGCTGAACAAGTCCATTCTGACACATTTCCTGTACTTTGTGAAAAGCAATATCAGTATTTTTCTTAAGAGGCTTTTTACTCTGAGAGATCTTGATGCAGTTTTGATTATCTTGCATTAAAGTGGTTGGTTTGGGTCCTGTAACCCCAAAGTCCAGGGGTAAGTTGTGCAGCCATTTGGTTTTGTGACATGCTGCTTTTGCTGAAACACATTCTGCACCTGTGGAAGAATCTGTGATTTTAGATTGTTTCTTACTTCTCCAACTTATAGCTCCTCCACCATAGATCAGGTTTCTGGTGGTTGACTTTCTGTCTGCCAGATCGGCAGTCCAGTCTGCATCTGCATAAGCAATCAGATGTGGTTAGTGACATGCTGGCAGTATTAGTTTGTAATTTGCTATTCCTTTTAAATATTTGGCAACTCTTTTCACTGCAATGAAATGTCTGTAGGAAAGTTGACCATTCTGCATAAGATGCTTACAGCATTTGCTATGTTAGGTGAAGTTGGCAATGTATAAGAGTTTAGCAACTGCAGTCCTATACTTGTCTCCATTTTGCAAAGGTTTGGATTTCTTAACGTCCTTTAAGAATCCTACTTCCATTGGATTTGGCATAGCATTTGTGTCTTTCAGATCAAGACAGTCCAGAAGATCTATTATCTTCTGTTTTTGATTAAGGAAGAAACTTCCATCACTACTTTTTTGTATTTGCACTCCAAGATAGTGTGAGACGTCTCCCAAATTCTTGATATTAATCTCTTTCTTGACATTTTGGATTATCTGTTCACTGTCTGCTTTGTGTTAAGTGCATAGAATCAGATCATCCACATAACTTGTGATGAATCTCTTGTATACACATTTGTCAACAGTACCTGGAGTGAACCCCTGTTGGATTTGCATTTATGGTTTAAAGCAGTGGTCTCCAAACTGTGCTCCTTAATAGATTTTGTACTTCAGCTCCCAGAATCCCAGACTATTGGCCAACATGGCTGAAGCTTCTGGGAGCTGAAGTCCAAAATCTCTTAAAGGGCACACTTTGGAGACCACTGCTTTAAACCATAAATGCTCTTTTGTAATTTGCATACAAGATGTTCCTTATCAGATATTATCAGATATTCAGAATCCTGGAGGTTGTTTCATATGAAGTTGTTCAGTGAGATTACCATATAGAAAAGCTGTGAAAATGTCCAGATGTTGAACATTCAGTTTATTATACAGTGGACCCTTGTTATACGCTGGGGTTTGGTTCCAAGATCCCCCGTGTATAACAAAATCCGTGTATGCTCAAGTCTCATTAAATATAATGACACAGCAAAATGGTGTCCCTAATAAAAAATGGAAAATCAAGGTAAATGTATACTTTTTTGGAACATTTTCAAACTGTGTATGCTTGAATCCGTGTATAAAAAATCAGTGTATAAGAAGGGCCGACTGTAAGCTGCAACAGCTAGGAGAGTTCTGATGGTTGTATGAGTGACTACTGCAGCAAAAGTTTCATTGTAGTATAACATTTAGTAACAAGTCTTTTTTGGCCCGAGACAGATGGGTCAAAAGCGGCGTGGCGGCAGTGATACCAGGGTTCCGGACTGCACAACAACTGCATGGTCTGGTACCCTAGAGTGTAACAGCAGTGGTCTAATGGCAGTGTCCCGTCCACATGAGCGCCGCCATCTTGACGTATGGAACGCACATCATCTGCACTTCGCTGTGCGTTGCTTACGTCATGAGTGCGCCACTGGTGCACTTGCAACATAATAATAATAATAATAATAATAATAATAATAATAGGTTTTATTTATATACCGCCCAATCACTGGGAATCCGAGCGGTTTACAATAGAGTGGATAACAGACAGTTCCCTGCCCACAGGCTTACAATCTAAAAGACACGACACAAAAGGAGAAGGGAATGGTGAGGGGCGGGGAGGGAATCAGGTCCAGCATTCTTCTCTCCCTCTGAGGCCTGGACCAAGGCAGATGGACCGGAGGGAGGGCTCTTCTTCTTCAGGCTAGCCCCTGATGGAACTGGGCCAGCCTACTCTCTCCCTCAGAGGCCGAAAGATGACAGTTAGGGAGGGAGGAGCCTCTTTCTTCAGGCTAGCCCCTGATGGAACTGGGCCAGCCTACTCTCTCCCTCAGAGGCCGAAAGATGACAGGGAGGGAGGGAGGAGCCTCTTTCTTCAGGCTAGCCCCTGATGGTACTGGGCCAGCCTTCTCTCTCCCTCAGAGGCCGAACGATGACAGTTAGGGAGGGAGGAGCCTCTTTCTTCAGGCTAGCCCCTGATGGAACTGGGCCAGCCTTCTCTCTCCCTCAGAGGCCGAACGATAACAGTTAGGGAGGGAGGAGCCTCTTTCTTCAGGCTAGCCCCTGATGGTACTGGGCCAGACTTCTCTCTCCCTCAGAGGCCGAAAGATGACAGTTAGAGAGGGAGGAGCCTCCTTCTTCAGACTAGCCCCTGATGGTACTGGGCCTAACCCGGGTGCCACAAAAGAACTGGGTTCTTTTTACCCCGGAGGGACGTCGCATGGTTCGGCAACAGCGTCGTTCCTTGGGAGTTAAAACCGGAGCCTGAAGACCGCCATTTTGGGGCGGTATGTCTCGGGCCTTTGTATCTTTGAATTTCTCCTTCTGCATCTAGCTTTGTTGTAAAGACCCATCCACAGTCAATTGCCCCTTTTCCTTCTGGAAATTCTGACAAAGTCCATGTCTTGTTTTTATATAAAGATTGAATTTCCTCACTAGCTGCTTGCACCCACTTCTCAGAATCTGTCTTTGGAATTCCCTTGATCTCCTTCCAATCAGAGGGTTTTGGAATTAATTCTTCTGTGGCTTTATAAGAAAATCTGTCAGGTGGCATACCTTTATTGGAGCGTTCTGACCTTCCCACTTGGATTTGGATACATGGCTCCACCTCTTGCTCGCTGTCTGGTTCCTCATCATTTGGCTGGTCCATTGCAGGTGTAGCCCCTTCTGGATGCAAGACCTTTTGAGGATGAAAGAACTCCACTTGCTTTGGTTGCTGGTGGGAGTCTTCTTCTGCAAATAAATCTTGATACACATCTTGGTTTTGATTAGATTTGGGCTGTGGTCTTTCATCAATATAAACAGCACTTGTTAATTTTATTGTGCATCCATCTGGATTTAGAATTCTGTAAGCATTTCTAGCATAACCAACAAAAATTTCCTCTTCACTTCTACACTCAAGTTTGCCTCTTTTCTGTTTGGGAATAGAGGTAAATGTTTTGCTTCCAAAAACCTTTAGATGGTTTAATTTAGGCTTAACTCCATGCCATAACTGGCTGTCTCTGTTCCATAGCCAGGTCTGAAACCAGATTAAAATGGATCTAATTCTAGATAATCTGTTTCATCCAAAAACCCCTGGAGTTGGGAAGCCACCACACGTTCCAGTACGTTGCCCAAAAATTGTAGGTTTGGTACTGGTTGATAATTATCCATTATGTGGAATTCAGCGATGGCTTTTTTAAAGGTCTCTCAATTGCCTCTTTTGGCATCTTGGGACTTTGCCTTGTTGTAGGGAGGCATTGACAACCTCCTTTACCCACTCAGCCAGTCCTGCTCTGGCCTGTTTAATCAGCCAGGAAAGACAAGGATCTAAGACACATGTGGGGTCTTTCACCTCTCCAAGAATCCTGTCCAAATCATCAGGCTGCACAAGTTGAAAAGTATCCATTAACATTGGACAGACAGGTGCCAAGGTTACATCCACTGGCACTCTATCAACTACAGGATCCATGTTGGAGGGGATCTGAGCAACTTTATCTGCAAAGTGCCATGCAAATTCTTCACAGCGTGTTGCTGAGTGGTCTGCATTTTCTACTTGAGGGTGAGTGTGTAAGAGACCCCTCTCCACTTGGAACAGCTCTTCTGGAAGGCTATGTGCAGATGCAATGCTGGCAGCAAAATATAATGTTTTTGCTGCCCACATTGCCACAGAGTAGACCTTCAAATAGGCTCTAGCCTGTGTTCAGTCAGATCCGCTTTGAGTCTTCCACCAACGTTGCTCTAGTCTCTGTCTCACTTGCTTCATCACCATCAGCTCCCTGGAGAACCAGGGGGCTGGTTTGGCTCCACTCCATAAGATGAGACGCTCTGGAGCAATTGTGTCCACTGCCCTGGCCTTTTCCTCATTCCAATGGCTGGCCAGAACTTCAACAGAATTGCCTGGTGAGGTAACAGGAAACTCCCCAAGAGCCCTCAGGAATCCATCTGCCTCCTGTGGCAGACCATCCTAACTGGCCCCCCACCTCTGCAGAGGTTCCGAGTCCCGGTGAGTCTAAACCTGACCAGATAATGATCTGTCCATGACAATGGAACTATGGCAAGTTCCTCCACACCAATATCATCAACACCCTATCCAGCACAGAAAACAAGGTTCAGAGTGTGCCCAGCAGCATGAGTAGGGCCAGATACCATTTGAGATAGATCCATGGTTGTCATGGAGTCCATGAAGCCCTGAGGCACTCCTGAAAAGGCAGTCTCAGCATGGATACTGAAGTCTCCCAGCACTAATAGACAAGAAGACTGCAACACCAACTCTGAGACCACTCCGGCTAGCTCAGGAAGGAAGACTGTTGAGCAGCGGAGTGGGCAGTACACCAACAGAATCCCTATTCTGTCCTGGCTACCCACTTTTAAACAAACATACTCATAACCTGTAGACTGTGTGAAGGGGCGTCATGTCAGGGGGATGGAATCATGATAGACCACTACACTACACCCCTCCTCCCTGTCCCTCCAGCTGTATTTGAGTGTGTTGTGAAGTACTGGAAATATATATAGAAATATATTTTAACATTGCCTGCTGCTGCACAGAGAATCCTAGTGGGCAAGGCTAAGAGAGATTAACCCTCCAGCCTCATCCAACCAGGTCTCTGTTACATAGGCCAGGTCAGCTTGTTCTTCCAGGATCAGGTCCTGAATGGCAGCTGTTTTACCATTCACTGACCTAGCATTCAGCAGCAGCGTTTTCAATCCCAGAGGGCTGCCACCAAGGCTATCCACAGTATTTGGGCTGGTAGACAGTTTGGGGACTACAAGCACCCTCTTCCTTGATATTTTAATTGTATTCTCCCTATGGCTCTCCCTCTGCCTTGAATGACTCCAGTGGCTACTCCCTGACTCTGTACATCGCCTCCCTCCTCAGAAAAACACATCCTTCCTATTAGCCGACAGGATAGTGGTATTGAAAACAGTAGAAAAACAAACAGACAGCTAATGAATCTGGGTGTTGTATGATGGGCCTCCTGCAGAAGTCCTGGTTTTATATCTCAGGCAGGCAAGGCAACTGAGCTGGATGAAATCAGTGCCTGCTGAGTCAAGGCCTCAGTCCTGCAAGAGCCCAGTCCACTGAAGGAAGCAGAGGTCCAAGGCAACAGAAACATAGATGGTGACAACATTTGCCCCCCCCCCCCCCAATCTGCTGGGACTTCTGTTCTCTGGGAGTTCGCAAAGATTATGCCGGTGGATTTGAGGATTACTTCTGCCAGTTCTCTCAATACCTTTGACGTAGTTCATCTGGCCCTGGAGACTTGAATTCGTTTAGAGTAGTCAGGTATTTTTGTACTATCTTTTTACCTATTCTGTGTTCGATTTCCCATATTGCATCATCATCTCCTTTCCTCCCAGGATGAGCACTGCTTTCCTTTTGGAAGAAGACTGAGACAAACAAGGTGTTGAGTATATCTGCCTTTTCTCTAGCAAACCAATGCCATTTGTGTCCAATCATGCCATTGGAATGGGTGTCCACCATTTATTTCCCTCTACTGCAGGTAAGTGAAACAGCTGCTAATCATACAAATGACAAATGACAGCTCTCTGCCTTCAAAATGATTTCTGTCTATTTCTAGTACAGTATATATTTATCTGGATGATCCAATGGCTCCATCAACATATTACACTACACACAAAGCTGCCAGAATCCTGGCTTATTGAAGATGAGCAATGTGCTGGTGGAAACTTCATGATCCTTCCTATATAGTACAGGAGCAATAAAACAGACCACAGACCATTGGGGAGTGTGGTTTGTTTACAATGACATCTGAATGCAAAAAGAGTTGGTGCTCTGTCTTGTTTTTCCTCCAACACGCCAGAAGAAAGTATCCAGAGTTTGCTCTATGGTATCTTTTGCTTGTGAAAGCAGGGAGAAAACAAGCCAGAGTGCCTGTTCTTGCTGTGTGTAGGCATTCTGTCTCACACCTTGACAGAAAGTGTGCTGAGCAGGATGAGAGCACTGAGATTCAGCTTGTGTACTGTAATATGTTTTTTCCCTAGATGTTACAAAGTTAGGTACATTGCACATGTGTCAGCATAACTTTGCACTAAGGTTGCTGCCATACAGCAGAATTATTGCACTTTGACACCACTTTAACTGCCATGGCTCCATCCTGTGGAATCCTGGGATTTGTAGCTTGTTATGGCACCAGAGCTCTGTGACAGAGACGGCTAAATATCTCACAAAACTTCAAATTCCAAAATTCCATAGCATTGAGCCATGGCAGTTAAAGCTGTGTTAAACTGCATTCATTCTGTAGTGTAGATCCAGCATAAATTCAGGATCTCCATCTAGAGCATCTCCAGCAGGTAGCTGTTCAGCATCTTTTTGAAGAAATCCAGAGAAGGGAACCCCACCACTTTTCCAGGAAGTTGGTTCTATTGCTTCAAGATGTTCCTTCTAACATTCAATCTAAATCTACCTTCCTGTAACATAAAAGCATTAGACCTGGTCATACACTCTGTGGTATCAGAGAACAGGCCTGCCCCCTTTTCTCTGTGACAGCCCTTAAGATATTTAAAGAATGCAATCATGTCACCACTTAGTCTTTTTCCCCAAAAGCAGAACATGCTGAGTTCCTTCACCCTTTCCTTGTGTTTTGTTCTCCATACCTCCTATCTTTGTTGCCCTTCTCTGAACCTGCTCCAACTTGTCTATTTCCTTCTTAAAATGAGGTGCCCAGAGGTGCCTTTACTCTTTCCTCATATGTTTTGTTTTCCATACATTTTATCATCTTTGTTGCCCTTCTCCAAACTTGCTCCAACCTGTCTATTTCCTTCTTAAAATGAGGTGCCCAAAACTGAACACAATACTCCAGATGATGCTAGTTCTCTTTCATCTGGAAACTGACAGGCAGAATGTATCACAGTATTGCAAAATACACTGGGCAAACAGATTTCTTTGTTCTGGCAGTTTTTGCTCATTTATTAAGGCTTATAAATGGTATGTCTGAAGCAAAGTGAAGCCATGCTGTGGTTCCCTGGCTTACCATGATGTCTGAACATGGGTGTATTGCTAGTGTAACCCCTATAAGTATTGGGAAACCCAAAGGAAGGGACTGTATTTGCTGGCTGAGTTCAGAAGGAGAGGAGGATCTAGAGAAGAGCTGTAGTTGCCAGGGATAAGTATGCCCTTTTCACTTTGAGTAAGGTAGTGGTGTTTTCTATTGTGTATTTAGGAGAGGAGCAAAAGGATACATTCTATGCATTTGCTTCTGTTTCATTTTTGTATTTTTTTATTTAGGACTTTCAGGTTCCACCAAATGTCTCAGAAATACCAAGCAACGCAGGCAGATAAGTTTGGCATTCAAGTCCTGCACTGGCACCTCATTGGATATTTGGAACTTTTGAGACCAGTACATTTATGTATATTGTTGTTAAAAATCCACCCTACACAATCTGCCCCACATTCTCAGAACATTTGGGAAGACTTTATTAGAATACCATAAGCCCAGGTTAATGTCAACTTCCCCTAGATCATTTACGGCTGCAGCTCCCAAACTATGGAACAGCCTAACAGAAGAGATCCGTCTTATCACCACCTTAGATGCCTTTAAGAAAACACTTAAGACGGGCTTAGCCATCTGACCTCTTATAGGAGATCTTTAAGATAAAATGCTTCACTTCTGGTTATGATGTATGTTTTCTAAATGTTTAGATGTTCTAGATGTTTTAGCTATTTTATTGAATTAATAGTAATGTCAGTGTTCTATTGATTGTATTTTATATCTGTACTGTGTTAATTTGTTGATGTAATCCCACCCTGATCCGAGGGAGAGGCGGGAAAATACAAATAAAAA
>NC_056525.1:91859928-91879622 GCF_019175285.1 Sceloporus undulatus
TTATTATTATTATTATTATTATTATTATTATTATTATTATTATTATTATTTAAAATGTGTTTTGCGATTTAAAGCACAATTGCATCTGCAATATTTATAATTGAATCCAGAAAGAGGTATATGAGCAGATAAATAAATGGTGATAAAAGAAGAGCTCCACATGTTCAAAAGATTTGGTTAACATCTGAGGGTGCATCTACACGGTAGAGATAATGTAGTTTTGACAACTCTACAGAATCCATCCTACAGAATCCATCCTACAGAATCCTGTGAGGCACCATCATTCTTTGCCAAAAAAGGCTAAAATTACAAAGCCCAGGATTCCTTAGGATGGTGCTACAGCACTTAAAGTGGTGTCAAACTGCATTATTTCTACAATAGATGGACCCTAAGCCAATCACAGTAATAATGGAAAAGATGCTGGTCAGCTGAAGGCAGTGTTCAACCAATAAGAACTGAAAGAATTCCTCAGTACCTTACTGACTTTCATCTTATTTGCAGATGACAAGAAGTCTCTCTCCAACTTGTTGCTGAAATCTAAAATGATATGCCAGATGAATTTGAGAACCTGGAAGATTTCACTCCCAGAATACAGAAAAGGCTAACAGGAAGTGGGGGAAAACCCTTATCTAGGTCCTTATTAAACTTCTATTAGATTCACCTGTTCAGATTTTACAATAAGCTCATTGTTTTGTGCACATTTTATTTCTGAGAGATGCCCTGTTAGCCTTGCAAAAAAGCAAGAACTTGAGATAATAAATGATTAACTCTCAGGAGGTGTGACAATGCTACCTTTGGTGAGACTCATGAGCCCAATGAAATTTATATCTGTCACTAGTTAGAATCTATGGAGATTATCACACAGCAATTTGCCTGTGGAATAGATACCGAACTTAAAAGTAAAAGGCAGAGCTTACTGCACTGCCTCATAGGCAGGCAGTATGGAACCCATATGCCATCCATGCTTCTCTAGACTTCTTGTGCAGTATTTCAAACATGGGAATTTTCCGTGTTTGAAAAACAGCGCGAGAAGCCTGGAGAAGTGCGGATTGCATATGTCCTATGGGGCAGTTCAGTGAAATCCGTCTTTGACTTTTAAATCCTGCATCTATCCCATGGGCATGCTGCTGTGCAATAATCTCCACAGAATCATTGAGTTGGAAGAGACCACAAGGGCCATCCAGTCCAACCTCCTGCCATGCAGGAATACACAATCAAAGCACCTCCAACAGATGGCCATCCAGCCTCGATTTAAAATCCTCCAGAGGAGACTCCACCACCCTCTGAGGCAGTGTATTCCACTGTCAAGCAGGTATTATTGGCGGGATATAGACCGCCATACAGTACGTATTCTATACGTACTAGGGTTAGGAAGGGCCGGTGCTTCCGCACCCCCCCTAACCCTGGTACGTATAGAATACATACAACATGGCGGCGCCCCTTCCACATGGGGGCCGCCATGTTTACGTACTGGACGCATAGCGTCCAGATGTGTCGCAACGCCTATGACGTCGCGAATGCGCCAGCGGCGCCTCGCGACATCATAAAGGCACCACAAAAAGAAGCTCTAAAATGGAGCTTCTTTTTTGCTCCACGCAGTTTGGCTGCTGCGGCTCCCGCGTGGAGCAAATGGCGCTGGCGGGAGACTGCCTCAAAGCGGCGGTCTGTATCCCGCCATTGTGTCCCTTTATATATAATGACAAATTCAAGGTTTGCTTTCTGGAATTTATATTTTTCTGAATATTTTCAAGCCACGGATGGTTGAATCAGTGGATAAACAATCTGGACACTGAGGGCCAACTAATAGTACACAAGGAGCTGAGGAAAAAGACCCTCACTTTTTAGGGTTCAAAGGTAAATTGTTCATGGGAAAGAATCTTTAATAATATGTCTTTTTAAAAAATGAGATTGCTTTTAATTTGATTCTATCAATAGTTTAACTATATTTTAGCTTTTGTATTATGTATACTTTTAGTTGTGTCTATTTTAACTTTTGTAAGATGCCTTGGGTTCCAGGGCTGGGAAAAAGGTAGGATAAATATAAATATCACCACCACCACCACCAATTGTCCTTGACATGCCCCTAAGGTTTTTGGGCTGCAAAGTTGCTAGCACATGTTTTGGTTCAACTTTTAAAAAAGGAATAAGTATGCTGAACTATATTTATAGGGGGGTGGGAAAAGTGTGGCCTTCCCGATTCTGTTGAATGCATTCCCCACCCTTTTCTATTCAGAAAAGTGCTGATGGCAGTTGTAGTCCAACAACCTCTGGAGGGCCATACTTTACCCAGCATTGATTTAGATAGAGCAAATTCCATGAGAGAAGTTGTGCAGAATTCCCTTGACTAAACAGGAGTTGTACTTCATGGTTGTCACTGTTGCTGTTGTTGTTGTTGTTTTATAGCTCTTGACCTGCTCTGTCAGCTTTCCACCTCCCGGTCAGCCAGTGTTCTCTGCAGTCCCAGCATAATTGAAAATGTATGTGTGCTTCTGCAAAATCTCACAAGCTTGACAAGCCAAATGCTTCTCATCATGCCATTTTATTATCATCCCTTTTCCTGTATTACTTAAGAGTCAGACTTGTTTTTCTACTAGAGGAAAGTCTTTGAAATTAAAGCAAAACAAACAAAACAAAAACTGCCCCCCTCCCTTGCTTATTATGTTATGTGGGGAATATATGGGGTGGAAAACACCATAAAGGAAGGTAGTTCCATATCAGAGAGGGAGAATTTAGACTGATATCGAAGAGATTCCAGATGAAATCTTTGTCTTGATTTTTTTTTTTTTTGGTGGTTTAGTTGCTGTGGCTTGAATGAACAAAATGTTGAAATGGTTTATATTTTAATACAATTCTTTTGAAGCTGGATTTTAGATTTGTATGGCCTGTGATAAGATAGAAATGGAGATGAAGTACATCCACTGGGACAACAGAGGACTCCTTCTCTTATCAGAGTATTTGCATTTGTTTCCTAGCCAAGATGTACGTGTGTGTGTGTGTGTGAGAGAGAGAGAGAGAGAGAGAGAGAGAGAGAGCTGTCAAGTTGTCTATCAACTTATGGCTATCTCATGAATTTCATGAAGGGTTTCTTAAGCCATACTCAGAGTGGTTTTTAATTGTCCTCCTCTGAAATATAGCCTGCAACACCACGTTTTCCCCCATCCATGTACTAACTAGGCCTGACTCTGACCAGATGGGATCTGGTGCCTTCAGGTTATGTAGTCTCCCTGTCAAGACTTGTATATTTATGCATATGCTTGTGGGAGCTGGGTATGTTTAGCCTGGAGAAGAGATGGTTAAGAGGTGATACTATAGTCCTATACAGTGGTACCTCGGGATATGAAATGCGCGGGTTATGAAATTTCCGGGTTACGAAAAAAACCCATTGAAAAAAACTGTTCCGGGTTACGAAGGTTATTTCGGGTTACGAAAATTTTTTTGGTGCTTTTCGGCGCTTTTTTGCACGAAATCGCGGCTTTTCCCCATTAGCGCCTATGGCATTTCGGCTTGCGAATGCTTTTCGGGTTACGAAAGCGGCGGCGGAACGAATTAATTTCGTAACCCGAGGGAGCACTGTATAAGTATCTGAAGGGGTGTCATATTGATGATGGAGCAAGCTTGTTTTCTGCTGCTCCAGAGAACAGGACGTGGAACAATGGATACAAACTACAGGAAAAGAGATTCCACCTAAACATTCCACCTAAACATTAGGAAGAACTTCCTGAGAGTAAGAATTATTCAACAGTGGAACACACTCCCTTGGAGAGTGGTGGATTCTTCTTCTTTGGAGGTCTTTAAACAGAGGCTGGATGGCCATCTGTCAGGGATGCTTTAATCGTTAATTACTGCATGGCAGGCGGTTGGACTGGATGGCCCTTGTGTTCTCTTCCAACTCTATGATTCTATGATGTGAAGAACATTAGTTACTCTTCATATCACATCAATGAAAAAAAAGTGTGCCCTGATACTTGGGAAATGAGATTTATTTGTTGTTTGCAGTATCTTTCAGGATAATTCATATGTGCAGAAATACACGTGGATTTTATCTGCAGAAAATATGGGGCCTTTTGCACAGAAAATAGGCTTCCTTCACAGAAAACTATATCACATGTATTTCTGTAGAAAAGATTTGTTATGAAAGATGTCTCAAAATGGGCATAGTGAGAACTGTACAGAATCGCCTGTATTCTTACACAGCAGAAATGATTTCTTCTTGCATGTGAGAATGAAATAAATAAAAATTTACATTCCTAATGTCTGAATTGTAATCTCTTCCATCATCAAATCAGCTTCTATGTAAAAATAACAGATGTATTTCCTAAAATAATAACTATTTTAAATATTCAATACTGATGGCAGGGAACAGTCAAACAGACAGGATAACCCTAGGGAGAGAGTGTTCTCTCCTAGTAAGAAATCTTGCTCTGATAGGTTCTTGTAGGTTCAAGTCTACAAAAGCTCATGCTACCAGCTTCTTTCTTTCAGTTAGTCTCAAAGATGTTACAAGAGCCCTTTGCCAATGAATATGAAAATCAACTTTCAGCAGGCTGATCAGCTCAGACATGTATTCTATTGTAAGGTCAAGTATCCTATAATGTTTCTTACCTGAGCTAGGCTCCTTTGTTTTAGTAACTGCATTAACTTGAGAAGAAGGCATTTTACCACTGGTGTGATGAAAAATAATAAATATGGAAACCTTCACTCATAGTTAGAAATTCCCTATTATTTTTTTACTCATAGCCCAGAAATTTTGAAAACTGGAAAATGAGAGGGCCATGTAGGCAATAAATGGCCTTTTGTCCCTTATATCTCTTGTGGTTTAATGTATAGATAAGAAGGGGGCTTCCTTCTTGTTTTACAAATGTTAATCCTGGATTTACAAGTGTTAATCAATAAATTCCTTGTTTAAAGTGATAGACCCTTTGTTGTAAACACTCAGAGTTCTGGACACAGAAAAGTTGTAAACACCCAAAGAACTTCGGCAACATGGATCTCAAGAGAAGCACCTCTTTTTGAAGCTTATCGCACACATTATTTTCCCCGTTATGGGAACGAGAAGGGGACATGCACAACTGAGAAAAAACGGATTTTATCACACAGCAAATCATCCTCAAAATGGCCCCATTCCATCCCCCAGCACCAAGGTGTCCCCATTCAGTGCTGAGGCTCATCAAATTTTCAGATCGGAAAACTTCCGGCTGAGCAAAATGATGCACCTCAGCACTGAATGGGGATGGTTTGGTGCCAGGGGACAGAACGGGGCCATTTTGAGGATGATTTGCTGTGCGATAAAATCCATTTTTTCTCAGTTGCGTGTAGCCCCAAGCATCCCATTCCCATAACGAGGAAAATAATGTGTGCAATAAGCTTCTTTGTCTCACTAATGGAACTTACCCCCCCCCCCACAAGTACTTGCATGAATGTTCCTCCAACGACACTTGAACGGAGAACAGCAACATCTTCAAAATGCAGATTTGTGACTAACGTCATCATATTTTTCTTCTTCTCCTGTATGATTTTTAACATCTTTGGCTGATGAAGAAGCCAGTGGAGCTTCAAAAGTTTGCAACATGCATTTTGTGCATTTTGGTTGGCTAATAAAGCTATCACTGTTTTGTGGATTCCCAATGTTACTCTACCCAAAGTTCCTGTTGACTGAATTTCACATACTATTTACTTAGATAAAGAGATTAAAACAAACATAGTCATCTCTGGGACAGTCCAAAGATGTAGATGAATGGTAGACAGAGAGGATGTGTGTTGATCTAAGATGTTAATGTTTCCAAGATGTAAAAGAATATACTGTAAAAGCCAGACTCTGAGAATCATTCAGTGGTCTCACTTTGGAACCTTCCATGTGGACCTATTTCTGTAGAATTACGACCCCCCCCCCCACACACACACTTTGCTTGCTAATCTGGACTCTCTGATGGGCAATGAATCTCACTGTTGTAATACGTGATCCTAGATTTCATGGTCATTCCTTCTGGGGAGTATGGGTTTGATTGTTGCTCCTATATCTGAAAAGAACACAGTTCTGGAATGAAATGATGTTGGTGTACAATATGGCAAGTTTGCAAGGCAATGGGCTCTGCAGGCTGAGAGGTGGGGTAGGTCTGGAATTTGTAGTCTCAAATGGTAAATTATCCAAACTCTCCACCCATTATAATTTTTAATAACCCAGGCAAATAGCTGCTCTACTAACTGAAGGTGCCTTATAACAGTGTAGCTCTGTCAGGCAGAATCAAAGAGGCAGCTATCCTTGCTTGTCATAATGGAGCAGTGGTGCTAGTTTTGTTGGAAGTAATGAATACTAAAATCCTTCATTTTTTCTCTCTCTTTCTCCTTTGCCTGCCCATAATGCACATTATTATTTTTGATTAATGACAACCAATGTTACAGATCCAGAATTGATCATTATGTAAAATAGCAACGGTATCAAGAAAAGCCATCTGCTGATTTAATAAGCATTTATTCCCTTGTTTTGTTCTTGTTATCGGTGTCAAAATGCTTTGCAATGCTTAGGGCAATATATATGAGAGTTATTTACTCTAAAAATAACCAGAATAATGAACTGTCTTAACAAGCATTTACTTCTTTATTTTGTGCTTACCACCAACATCAAAATGTTATGCAAAACTGACTACAATAAATATTGGAGTTATTTGCTCAAAAATAATCATAATATTGAATTGTCTTTTCTGATCTTTTATAAGGGTGACAAAGCATCACGGTCAGCAGATAAATGGTCCTATTTAGCATCAGAGGGTTGGTTGCATAAGATCATTTAGATTCTTGCAACATATTTTGTTCTGACCTTCTCAAACAATACCGATTATTTTTTCTTCTTCTAAATTTAGCCCTAGAAGATCAGTCAAGTATGTAATTTCTAATTATGCCAACTGCTGGGAAAATGGAATCCTATATAGGGAAAGATGCATAAAATGCTCAGGCTTCTTGGTTTCTATCAGACTGAAAGTCTCAAGAGGCAAATCTGATCTCATTTTTATTCCGGTCAGTTTAGCACAAATGTTTTCTGACTGGCAAAAGGGTGTGACAAGGCATGATCTGAGGCAGAATGGCTTGGGCCCATTATATTTGAAGACTGCCTATATTTCATGCTAGACTTTCCAAAATGATTGAAGAAAACCTTACTGAATAAATAACATCATCAGTGTTTGGAATCTGTTTTATAAGATCATGTAGGCAATTGACTGTGGCTGCAGAGTACAGGGTCAAACTGTACAGGTTACTAAATGCATCTTCAGATCAAAAGCAGCCTATAGACTATGTAAGTGGAGTGAACCCCCATCTAATCACATTACATTGTTGTTATTTTTAAAAAATGCAAATTGCAGCAGCAAATTAGAGGGAGAGAGGTGTATCAGAATATCTAACACTGATCTATTCCAACCCATTTCTGTCTTATGAAAAAAATCTTTCCTTGTATTGGTATTTGCATTGGAAGGTAATATCCCATTGGTGTCCTCAGCATGGTGTTGGCAGGTGAAACCAGAGAAGGGGGTCCAATTGCTTTAATGCAGGTATGGGGAAAGTGCAGCCTTTGACCCACAGGGGTAAAAAAGTGCCCCCCTCAAAGTTTCTTTCTTTCTTTCTTTTTGCCTCTAAATGCCACTTAAGAGTAATAAGACCTTTTGCCATGTATTGGGGCCCAATTAAGGCCCAGGAGAGAGCTTTTTTTGAAATAGGAACTAACTTTTGCTTATTTCCTATTATTAAAAAAGACAACTCCTGAGTCTAAATTGCCCCAGAGGGGCATAAAAACATGGAAAATGTGCCCCCATGCTCCCTACATCCTGGGGGCATTTGAGGAATTTTTTGTGGGTGTGGGTATTGGTGGTAATGGTGGTGGGGCCCAGCCCTCCAATGCCTCTTGGATGGCTAATTTACCTCCCCCCCAGCCTTCCATTGTTTCCTCCCCCTGATTTAATGGTTGTGTAGAAAACTGAGGATGCATCTACACCAGCCACTGAATCCAGGGCCTGTCTGGAGGATTGTGCCCAGACTGGCTTTGGACCAACCACACTAGTGGCCACACACACTGGGCCGAACCTGGTATGATGCTGCATCATTATACATGCAAGTCAGCTGGGCTGGTACCATATAAGCCCTGCTGACCTGTTCCCTGTTTTCAGAGCCACCACCACCACTTCCTCATGGGCTGGAACTTCATGCAAAGCCTGAGGAAATGCTGCCACTTCTGCTGAAGTCAGAAATGGTGCATGGTGATCAACAAGGAGCCTAGGCACCCATTTCTGACCTGAGCAGAAGTGATGGCTCACTGGGAAGGCTTTACACAGAGCTCCTGCTGATGAAGAAGCAGCAGTTCAAAAAACAGGACATCCCCTTTGCCTGTGCTGCTTAGTGCAGAAAAAGGGGATGGCATGGTTCTTGGTATGTGAATAACTGCAAAGGGACAAAGTGAAACCAATCCAGTTGTGTACATGCCAAAAGAACCTGAGGTCACACTGGGCTTTCTGATTATTTTCACCAACTTTGTTTAGTTTGGAGTAAAGTTGGGTTAGATGCAAAACCCCATGGATCCTCCCTGGAAGTAGTCATACGCTGTCAAGACTTTCCAACCTTGGCTTCATGATGAATAAACTATTTTTCACCATGTAGACAAGCTCAGAATTTCAGTAGTCTTGGTTGTCATGCAAGCACTACCTGGTGAAATTCCTCCTTCTACATAAATGGACAGCACTTCTGCCCTTTATTTCAGCAGCTATCCTTAGCACCCACATGATGGTCTCCTCCTCCTTCCTAAGCAAAGGTCATATTTCAGGAAAGGGATTTTTCTGAGGATCACAGCATGGAAGGAAATGTTTAATTCACTTCTCCATATCTGCTGTGATCCTAAGCATGGTCATATCCACCACCCAATTCCTGCTGGTGAAATTTGCATATATATTTTTTTAAAAAAAACCTCTACAGATTAGAGCCAAAAACACATTTATGTAGCTTGGTGCCTATCAGATTTTGGTATTCTGGAAACTCTTTGATGCACGTTTGCTAGATGCAACAAGGATTTCAGGAAGAAAGCAAAGCACTTTTATGCCTTAATGTGTTCCAGATACCACCACAACACCATTCTGTTTTCTTTTTGCACTGACTGCAGATTTAGCTAGTGTCAGTCAAAGGCACTGAGGAGAATGCTGATTGGCACTAGTGACTGACACCAGTGACTGTCATCAGATGGCTCTTTCCAATCTGATGTGGATAACCATAGTAGCAAAAGTAGTAACAGTAGATAATAGTCATAGTGGCCAGCTACATACCCACCTCCTTGCCATGTACTGACCTTGTATTTCTTAAGCTTTTTAAAGGAAGTTGTAATGTGGGCCTGGGCATGTTTTTTCTTTACTTAGAAAAAGTACAATCAGTCTGTTGCATCTTTGCGAAAAATGTCCATAACCATACATGGAAAGAATCCAGTGAGAGAATTACTTTACTTTTTAATTGCATAGGATTAATGAAAGGCTTGAGAAAGATGTGAGAAGAAACATGATAGTTTTATTACAACATAACATTTCTTTTTAAAAATATTTTTATTACTTAAAACACATAAATCACATCATTTAACATACTATGTAACACCCCATTTGACTTATTGCAATGCTTACATACATACACTCTTACATATATACATAACAAATTTCTAATATAAGACTAACTAATCTACTATCTAAACATACAAACTTAAAACTTTTTATTTTGTAAATTTTATTTTGTTATTATGTACTTCTCTTCTATCCTTGTTGAATCTTCTATTCCTCTTTATGTTGGTGAACCATTTCCTCAGAATTATCTTCTTGGACCTTATCACACATGGGGTGGGGTGTTGCAGCGCAGATCCACAGTCACTCCTGTTGTAGCAATGCAAAGTGTGATGTTTTTCCACACCAGATCCAGAGCCACTCTAGCAATTCGGATTGAGGTTAAAACGTCATGTTTTCCCACACCTGGTTGCCTTTCTATTGTCCTTCCGAAGTGAGGGAGGAGAGAAGTCAGTTCGATTCCAAGCAAGTCACGTGATGCGGACTCAAACAAAGGGGAGTGAGTGCACATTGTATTACCACACCAGAGCATACTTTGAGGGGTCAACGATTCGAATTGGCACCCTTGCACATGCTCAGTGGGGCTCTGGACGCTACCCTCCTTCCCTGCCCCCTCCTTAGCTGTCATCCTTCATCAAGGTCTAGGAGAAGGCAGGGGATGATGGGATAGCTCGCTGGAGGTTGCTGGGGCCAGGATGAGGATGCAGGAGCAGTCAGGGGATGATGGGATAGGTCACTGGGGGTTGCTGGGGTCAGGATCAGGATGCAGGAGCAGTCAGCGGATGATGGGATAGGTGGCTGGGGGTTGCTGGGGCCAGGATCAGGATGCAGGAGCAGCAGGGATGATGGGTTAGGTGGCAGAGGGGGCGAGATAGGGATGCAGGAGCAGTCAGGGGATGATGGGTTAGGTGTCAGGGTGAAGGAGAGGAGCAGATGGGGGTCTAGGAGAAGGCAGGGATGATGAGATTGGTGGGAGGCTGAAGGAGTGGAGCAGATCGGGGTCTAGGAGGATGCAGGGGATGCAGGGGATGATGGGATCGGCTGGTTGGCAGAGAGGAGGAGATGGCATGAAGGAGGAGGAGGGGAATGATGGAGCAGGACGCAGGGGCCAAGAGGGGTGGCATCGGAGTGCTTTTCCACACCAGAACAAATCGCAGTGCAATTGAAGGCAGCCAGGAAGCGAATTCTCTGAAGCCACTTTTTCCCCGTTTTAACCAAAATGAGGGGTGACTTCAGGAACGCTGCTGAAGCAATTCACAAGCAGATCCCATAGAAATCAATGGCGTCTGATAAAATAGTCCCTTTATGAGGTGAAACCACATCGTTGGAAGTGCAATCACTTCGGAAGTGAGCTGGAACTGAGCTACAAAACCACCCGAAAGCTCCGTGTGATATACTCCCTTGTCTCATCTACTCCATCCTGTTACTTCAGCTAAACCTATTCCCCCAGACATTCAAATGGTTATGGATTAAACATTTGGCCATATAACTTTCCAATATTTATTCACCATTAAGCATTTTTTCTCCACTTTTTGCACTGATTTATCATTCAAATAACATCTCATGATATCTATTTGCATAATGTATATTGATTTTAATAATCAGCCCCCAAACTCTGGAACGACCTGCCAGATGAGATCCGTCAGATAACATCATTAGACAGCTTTAAAAAAGCGGTCAAGACGGATCTCTTCCGGCAGGCCTTTCCAGACTAACCATCCTGGCCCAGGTTCCCTGATTCCCTCATTCCTCCCATGGCCCCATCTCAGATGGTCGAGGATCAACAGAGGGATATCAGGGTTTTAATTGCTGTTTTTATGCTTGATATTATGTTTTTAATATGTTATACTGTTTAATATTGTCTTAAGGGGGGGGGATAAAGTGTTTTTAATTGTTATATTTTATATTTTACTGTTGTCAACCGCCCGGATTGGTTTGCCATAGGGCGGTATATATAATAATAATAATAATTTTATTATTATAACCAGTCTTTATACAAAGGTAAAATACTTGACACGCTTCAGCTTGACATCTTTTTCAGGGGTCTCTATAAAATCATAAATGGACAACACATAAATATTAGCCACCTTGAGGCATGTCTCTTTTTTTCTGCGGTGGATTCCATTGGATATTCCTCAGTTTTGGTTTCTTTTGTTTCAGAAAAGAAATATGAATCAGGTTTATACTCTTTTTATGGGAACTTCTTTTCTAGCCTTTAGCTTTAAAAGAAGAATATTCTTTCTGAGAAGCATGATATTCAGTATATAGACCATAAGCAGCTGATTGAAAAGCTCCCTGGACATACTGCATGATAGACGAGAGCCTGATTCTTTAAAAAAATGTTTTCATAGAGGTCGAACAGTCTGACCTCATGTCAAGTAACTGTAAACGTTGATTTCTGAGTGTACATCTAGTGAATTTTTCTCCCAGCATAGATTACTGCTTGACAAATCTTATGTAAATGCTCACCAGTGGTATAGCAGAACCATGGCTTATAAAGTAAAAAAAAAAAAAAAAAAGTCATGTGAAGAATGTGTGTGTGTGAGAGTGTGTGTGTGTGGTATTGATATGAACTCTTCTTGTAATGCAAAATATTTTGCTGCAGGTTGCTTTTGAATGGGCAATTAAGAGTTATTAACTTTACAGAAGACCAGCTCCAGGTAGAAATGAAAACTGCTGTGATTGATTTGTTGATGCGGATCAGTGCAACTGCTTCTATTTTTGCTTGCAGGTGGGTTTACAGAGACTGTAACAATTAGTTCCTGCATTGTCTTGATCTTGGGTCTTTAACCTGCTTGTATCGTATCTTTTTTGCTGATTTGACAAGTTCATTGTCAAAATTAGCTGCTCCTAGTTATTTAATGAAGGGTGGGGAACATGTAAGCCTCCAGGTTGTGGGCAACTGCAGTCTCCATCACTCCATATTAGCATAGACAGTGATGAGGGAATGATGTGATTAGCAATCTAACACCTTGAGGATTGGGCTATACATGGCTGGCATGTGTGTGTGTGTGCACGTGGATATGTATGTGGTGATAGATAAACCTAGACTCCTGGTGAGAATCTTAACAGTAACATTGCACAAAGAATCCCTCCTACACATACCTATAAATGATCTCAGCGGCTTTAGATATCATAGTCATACAGGAAGAGAGGAATTTTATTACCCAGGCTGGCAGATCTCAGCAGTGTGGGTGTATTAGAAATCTGCATGCATGCTAACATTTAGCTGTTCTTCTGTGCATGGTGAAACCTTCCTGCTGGCTGGGAAACGTGGTGCAGAGCTGCAGATATTTTTGCTCTGCTGTAGCTGGCGTGCAATTGTCAGTTCATAAAAATGCCTGTTCTTCTTGGTTCATATAATTTCACATGTTTCCCACACAGTTAACCTGCACAGTGCTGTGACTATGTCAAACACAGCTGCACATTTATTAAAGACAAAATACATGCACTTGGGATGGTAGTTCATCTGCTCTCCCCCCACTACCATCTGTCTGTCACTCAAAAATTGCAGAGCTACCCATCTGTATTAGCTCTAAGCATCTAGCTTATAGCTTCTTTCTTTGCATGCATATTTCCAACAGTTTCCTCTGTACTACCGTATTTTGTGTGCTCATCCAGATCAAGGTGCACATTTTGTGTGCCCTCCTGGTGATCTCTGGAAATGTGGTTTTTGACAGTATGCCACTGGAGAAGAAGGTGTGGGAGGAGATAACTCAATTCTAGAAGAATTTTGGATGTCACAAGGCTGGCCCAAGACAGTCTACCCCCCTCTCCCACTTACCACCTGAGACAAATCAGCAAATGGTGTCTCCTTTCTCTACTCATCCAAGCCAAGGTACATAGCACCTAAATCTAGTCATGTTATAGAATCACAGAGTTGGAAGAGACCGCAAAGGCCATCCAGTCCAACCCCCTGCCATGCAGGAACTCTCAGTCAAAGCACAGAAGGTAGAAAGTCCTCTTCCCATCTCCTTTTAATCCTGGCAGTAAAAATAAAAATGAGTACAATAAAAAAGTAACAATTTGCTGTCCTTTCATAACATTCCAAATCTTTTCCCTTAGAGGACCACCTCACTCTTCCTGATGGTGGTGTCATTTGAATCTTTTCAATTAGGGAAAAGACTTCAATGTTTTGAAAAGGTTCCCTCTGTAGAGGGTTTTTGATAATTCCACTCCAGGTGGCCTTTAGTGTCAGCCTTTAAAGCAGAGCTGGGGATTATGAATTGCTGGACTGCAAGTTCCAGAATTCTTCACCACTGACTGTGTTGGCTGGCTAAGCATGCTAGGAGTTGCATTCCAAAGCATTCTGGAGTGCTGCATGATTTCCACTTTGATTTAAAGTCTTTCTCCTTCTCTATCCTCCTTTCTTATCAGTTAAGTCCCAATACAGAGCTTGGGAAACATTACTTTTTTTGGCTGACAACTCCTAGTTCCCCAGCCTTCATGGCAAATGTCAACATTGGCTGAGTGATTGTGGTTTTTGTAGGCTAGAAAGTAACCTTTTCCAACTGTATAACAAGAGTAAGCACAGGAAGCATTTCACCCATAGTTATGCCATCAGATGGCCAAAACTTGTTCCACTGACACACAAAGACCTTTTCATGAAGGAGTGCTGAAAAGTCCTCAGTCTGAACAAGAAGGGAATGACCCAGAGCCATGAATTTTACATGCTATTCCAAATGTGGACCCTGGAATTCGACACATTTGGCACATCATTTCTCAAGTTTCTTTAACCCTTCCTCCAAAATTCTGATGTCTGGCCACTGAGATATTGCTCCACTGCTGCTATTGCTTCTGTACTTAGGACAAGAGGCTATTGTTAGAACAGAATATGGAGACGAATGGTTCCCAGTTGGCAAATGGGTCAGACAGGGCTGCATTCTATCACTCTATTTGTTCAACCTATATGCAGAAAATACCATAAGAAGAGCTGGCTTAGACTCAGAAGAAGGAGGAGTGAAGACAGGAGGAAGGGACATCAACAATCTAATATATGCAGATGACACCATACTACTAGTGGAAAACATCACAAACTTTGACCAATTACTAAGGAAGTCAAAGTGCAAAGGCAGACTTAATGCTGAACATAAAGAAAACAAACATAAATGGCCATGGAAGAAATACATACATTCAACTTAGATAATGAGGAAATGAAAATAGTTAAAGAGTTCTTGTACCTTGGATCAAACATTGATCAGGATGGAGACTGCAGTCAAGAAATCAGAAGAAGGCTAGGAATGGGAAGCGCATTTATTATTATTATTATTATTATTATTATTATTATTATTATTATTAACCTTTATTTATAAAGCGCTGTAAATTTACACATTTATGAAAGAACCAGGCAAGATCCTAAAGAGTAAAGATATACAAGAATACAGTACTAAAGTTAGAATAATCAAAGCTATAGTATCTCCCATCACCATGTATGGATACGAAAGCTGAACAGCGGAAAAAAAAGCTGATGATAAGAATACCAACTCATTTGAGATGTAGTGCTGGAGAAGAGGTTTGAGGGTACCATGGACAGCCCAAAAAATGGGTAATGGAACAGATCAAGCTTGAGGTGTACTTGGAAACCAAGTTGATCAAATCTGTTGTACTTTGGCCACGTCGTGAGAAGGCACAATTCATTAGAAAAGACAACAATGCTAGGAAAAGTAGAGGATAGTAGAAAGAGAGGAAGGCCACACACCATATGGATAGACTCCATCAGGGAGGTCACAGGTATGAAATTGCAGGACTTAAGCAGAGCAGTGGAAGATAGAGGGGCTTGGACTGTCTACAGGGTTGCCATGAGTCGAGGTCAACTCAAGGGCAGTTAACAACAACAATATACTATATCATACTGGGCACATCTATTGTGTGTAAAAAAACTACATAGTTCTTGTCATTTATTCTCAGCACAGCTCTGTTTGAAAGATGGACAGAGAGACAGAGTTTAAATGAATGACATGTTCAGTGCCACTTAATGAACTTGATTAGTGACCAGGATTAAAACCCCAGAAGAGGCGCATGGCACTAAAACCTTGTCCCTTCCTGTTTTCTGTGATTCATAAATTCTCTTGGCATTCTGCAGTTAGAGGAGTGAATTTGCAAGGAGCACTAGGGCATCTTAACAATAAAACAATTTCTTGTCTTCAAGGCAAATCCTTGTTGCTGAGAGATAGCTATGGATCTATTTGCTTTGTTTAACATGAGACAACCTGCACAATCCACCCTGCTGACAAGGAAATAAATTTTGTTGATTTGGGGACTTGTGTTTGGAAGTGTGTCTCTGTCCCAGGAATGTGAACCTTTGTAGCCACCAATCTTAGGAAGATATATTTTTGTTTCTCTTTCCATTTAAGGCGAGCTTATCAATTAGATCCTTTTTTCAGCCCTACAATAGAAGCAATTGAAACCAACCATCAGGCAGACAGCAAATCCCATGGCAGCAGATTAAGGCAGCAAACACATTTCAGCTAGGAATGCTTCCTAAGAATGCAAATACAGTAACATGTTATTTCTCAACGTGGGAATCAGAAAGTGTGGCCAGGCTGGCCCTATTTCTCATAGATGAAGAAAAAAATGACATGAGATTGGAAGACTTTAGGAGATCCAGTTGATAATAATCCATTGCTTAACTTCAATGCTATTAATATCACCCCCAGGTTAGGGGTCTTTTGAATAACAGAAGTGTCCAGTTCAAGGAAATGCAGCTATCCATCATGTATAATCAAATCAATTCCTATGGTATTAGTTCTCCTCTTACCAACTTGGGAAATCCCCTTCTTTCACTATTCTTTAATTGTTTTCCCAGTAGGGCTTATTTATCCATAGGAGGCTTCTTCCTGACTGTTATCTAAACCATATTCTACTTACCTTCTCCTTGCATGTTTCCAATATATTGGTCACTGTGGGGACAGAAAGCTGGTTAAGGTCAGCCTTTGGTCTAATCCAAAATTGCTTGTCATAAATTCCTCTAACCCCTTCCTGTAGAATTAGCATTGCTTCCCAGTGAAGAGATGAAAAGACCCCTAAAATAATATATAAGGCTGAAATGAAAAATGAATGCCTTTCAGAAAATTTCACTGATCTCTGAAATAACACTAAGATTTTGAACTTGAGCAAAGTTATTCACCTATACATGAGCACAGGGTATGTTTTGGATTGGCAGTCAGATGTGGATTCTTTTTAAGTTCTGAGCTGAATTGGATTTAGAAAGATTTCTTCATGATAGAAAAAGCAGCTATAATTCTGGCTATATATCTGAAACCACTATATTCCACAGTCATATATTCTGGAAAGTTAGGGTCTATTCATGAATAAGTATCTTTCTATAATTCTACTTTAACTGCCATAGCAACAGCCTATGGAATCCTGGGATCTGTAGTTTGGTGAGGCACTATCTGGCAGAGAATTCTAAACATCCCTCCCTAAACTGCCTATCCCAACTTTCCATAGCAGTTAAAGTGGAATCATAGCACTCTAACTGAATCGTGTGAAAGGGTCTTAGTTAACTCTGAAATTATTTGCACCAGTATAGATTCTTGTATTATGAGATACTGCATTCTTTGCTGATGGGGCATTCTTCCACATTTGTTGTTGAAGCAGAATAGAGAACAAGTCTATGGTCTAATCTGCACTGCAGAAATACTGCAGTTTGACAACACTTTTAATTATCATGGTGCAATGCTATGGAATTCTGAAAATTGTAGTTTGTTGTGGCACCAGAGCTCTCTAACAGAGAAAGCTAAATATTTCACAAAATGACAATTCCTAGAATTCCAAAGTGTTTTGCTATGGCAAAAATGGTGTCAAACTGCATCATTTCTGCAGTGCAGATTAGACCTAGGTTCTTTCCTACATGAGCACAAAAATCCTAGCCAAATAACATGTATGCATTTTAGATATTGTTGAAAATTATGGGAAAATCAATCTGCACAGCTAATGATCTACTAGATGGCTTAGGTATGTATTGAACCATGATAAACCTTAATACACGATATAAACCTGGGAACCAATGCACTGTTAATTTAGACGATGAATATATAGAGTTATGGGACATCACACACAATATTTCAGGTCATCACAGTGGGCAGTAGAGCAAGATGTTCCCTGCTTTTCCACCCCCTGCTAGTCAAAGAATGGATTAAAGAGAGGAAAACCTATTACATTTCTGATTGTTCTTAGGGCTATGTTTTATTCTCTTCATGAAGCAGGCATTTTTTAAACATTGGATACAGCCTTTGGGGGAGATGACATATCAGAAAAATGAGCATGGTCTCTACATATTAACTAGCTTCTTGTTAGTACCAAATCTTCATTCAGACTGACTGGAAACTTTGTATTTTGGAAGCTGTGCTTACGAGTTTCTCCAAAATACTAAGATAAATTTGGTTTAATGTCTGTAATTGCATGTTCATATGTGGTGCCATTGCCCTTCAGCCTGGAAGGCTTGGCCTATTTTTTAAAAAAAATAGAAGGGGGACTTTTAAATCAGATGTCTCCAGAACTAGCTTTACTTTCACTCTGTAAGGGAATGAATGAAGATTATTTCCCCCTTCAAATATTAGTTTTCTTCTATGGGTTTGCATATAGTAAAAACATGGAAGGAAGCCCAAAACAATCTTTGATTCCATAAGCTCTGGACTTTAGCAGTGACAGAGAAATAACAGATGAAGGTAGCATGTAGTGACTATGCATTTGATGAGAGCAAGCATGGCATAGTGGTTTGTGTGTTGGACTATGACTCTGGAAATGAAGGTTTGAATCCCCCGCTCAGCCATGAAACCCATTGGGTGACCTTGGGTAAGTCACATGCTCTCAGCCTCAGGAGAAGGCAATGGCAAACTCCCTCTGAAGAAATTTGCCAAGAAAACCCTGTGATAGGGTTGCCATAAATCGGAAACAACTTGAAGGCATTCAACATGCATACATATCCATTTGTTATCTACATATTAACCATTCAGAACAACTCTCAAATTCCCTACTAGAATCTCATGGAGCCCTTTCATGCTACAGTCAGCCTTACATTTTCACAGACTTGAGATCTGCAGTTTTGATTGTTCACGGAGGGGCAACCTCCATTAAAGTTAATGGTGCACACGCACGTGACACATTTGGCCATTCAAAGCTATGGGGCTTGAATATATGCGAATTTCCAAATTCATAAAGGGGTGATAGTCTGGAATGGAGGGAGGATGTACTCAGTTATAGTACCGTGATTGCATTTTAACTGCTGTGGCTGCCTCTTATGGGAATCCTGGGATTTATAGTTGGTCAAGTACTAGCACTTTCTGGCTAAGAGGTCTGAGCCTTCTTCCTGAATAGCAAATCCCGGGATCCCATAATTCTGCTCAAAATTCTGACCAGTTCTGTAAACTCATCAGAATTCTGTTAGCAAAGCTCAATTGTCTATCTTCAGTTAGTAGTAATAATACTGACTGGAGTTTATGACGTTTAATTTCTTATGTATATAATCAGATTTAAAAAAAATTAATTCAGTTATATAGTAATACATTGGGATTTTATTAAAATATGTTTTAATAGCAGTACATAAAAACACATTTTTTGTATCTTATAATAGCCAAAATCCTATGCAAAAATCTAGTAAAGCAATAAAAACTAAGCAAAATGCCATTTTCTTATCCACACTTTGATAAGAAAGTGGTGGGGCCCATAAAATACATTCAAAATGTCACAAGCTGGAATACAATGATAAAATACAGTATGTTTAAATGAGAATGTGAAGACATGATACTCAGTTTTATAAAGTGCAGATGGAAATAATATGTTTCAAATCACAAGAAATGGAAAGATAATGCTTTAAAGTAAGAAATGTTGCACAGAATAGAAACTATAATGGAAGTGCTGTGCAAAATGTATTTTTGTAAATATAAGAAAAAGGACTCAGTGGCCAGGGGATGATGGAGGCATGATGGGGTCAGGCAGCCACATGGCTTTGTTTCTGCAGACAGCAGCAGGACGAAAATACCATCCTCCTGTAAGATAGAGGCAAAGGCAATAAAATTATTCTTAAAGATTCCCAGCTACGCCGTGTCATGAAGATGCTGCCTGATAGGTCTTGCAACTCTTTTCCTTTATTGAAACAGGATACTAATATAATCCACA
>NC_056525.1:91879632-91930755 GCF_019175285.1 Sceloporus undulatus
ATTATTATTATTATTATTATTATTATTATTATTATTATTATTATTATTATTATTATTATTATTATTATTATTATTATCCTTTATTTATAAATTTACACAGCACTGTATATACAATCTTTTTAATTAGATGGTTGCCTGCCCTCAGGCTGACAATCTAAAAAGACACAACATAAAAGGAGAAGGGAATGGTGGTGGGGAAGGGGATCAGGTCCAAGACTGAAGGACTGGAGGGAGAGCTCTGCTTCTTTGTTTGGGCCAGGCCTGATGGAGCTGGCAGGCCTTTCTCTCCCTCTGAGGCCGGATGACATCAGATGGCAAAGGGAGGGCTCATCTTCATCACGAGTGTCCTTGAACCAAACACCAGTGGATACCAAGGGCCCACTGTACTATGGTCTCCCATGGTGCAACAACAGAACAGTGATGATGTCAAGTGGGAAGGGAGAATTAAATATGTGGTTATCTTGTTATCCTGGCGCTTTGCTGGTCTTATGCAGTAAATCTGTGAAAGAGTGACTTGGCCAAGGTCACCCAGTGGGTTTCCATGGCTCAGTGGGGATTCAAACCCTGTCTCCAGAGTCATAGTCCAATGCTCAAATCACTACACCATGCTGGCTCTTCATTTATACTTTCCAAAATTACTCCTTGGATGCCACAAATGAAGACAGTGTGGAGTCTAAGCAGAGGCCAAGACCAGAAGGTGCAGTGGCAACATGACAGCTTGAGTCCTATGAGGAGGAATAGATGGGGACTGAGACCGGTATATGCTCTGGATCAGTGTTTTGCAAAATGAATGAAGCAACAATAACTGTGAACCTAATCTTTTGCTGCCTAGCTACTGCTGAAGCAATACCTCATTTAGTTCAGCACACTGTTGATAGTTCCCTTCTTTTTGAAGAAATACTGCTCCTTGACCTTATGAATAGATGCCCGGTTACATTATGTGCAGGTATTAGAATACACTAAAACAGAAATAATAAGTACTTTTGTCCTGTTCTTCCTAAGCATACTAGGTCTTCATATATAAGCTTTTCTTGTTCGTTGCTTTATTGTGCTGAGCTTAAACAATGACTCACTCTGATCCCACCCTCACAACCATGTAACTGCTATCTCCCTGGTGCTTTAATATTGACTCCATCAATGTGCTTCAGGAAATAGATTGAAATCTACAAAAGTTCACGCTAAAATAAACCAAGAGGTGCTGCTTGACATTTCCCCCTCTCTCTTTCATTTTAATAGTGTAACATTAGGGGGAAAAATCCTATAATTTGGACACTTTTAGAAAAACACTCACTGCATATATGCCAGTATTTCCTTTTGTTATAGGAAACAACACAAACCTGAAGAGGAAAGAGCGTTCAGTTTTCTCCAAGTGTGTTATTATTAAGTATGTTCTTTACATTTCATTGAAGGTAAATAGAATGTTGTTCTTGTTCCTTGCACTTCTCTCTAGGTTTCCATTATTTGAAGGCAAACTATACAAAAATTAACCATTTCTGGTAGGTTGCCAGTGTTAATTTCACCACCTGATCCACCAAGGGACCCCTAATTTTGATTGCATAAAATGTATAAAATGTATACTTATTAGTATTCAGTGACATTTACATGGGAGATAGTGAAAGGGAGGGGGGCTCCCCTTATCCTCTCAAACAGGCCCAAAGTTGCTGCAGGAGCAGAACAGTAGAAAAGGACAAATGCTGAAAGAAAATGTACAACTTCAGAAATCAGAAGGGGAGACTGAAAATGCAAGGTCTATAATTAACATTTATCGGCCAAAAATTCAACAGTGAGACAGATGGACCAGTGATATGTGCAGGTAGGAGCATCACAAAGTGATAGAGCTTGGAACTAAATATTACTTTGAGCAGATTCACAAATGGTTTATTTTCAGTTATTGGTGCAAGCCTTGGTTCCTGCATGAGGTGTGGGATGAATATATCACTTTTCTTCTGGCATGTGCTACTTTGGTTGTGTGTCATTCTTTCGTCTGTTCCCTTTCGTATATCACTTTTCTATTATTTTAATCTTGTAAGCCACTCTTGAGTCCCAGTTTTGGGGAAAGGGTGGGATATTAATAATAATAATAATAATAATAATAATAATAATAATAATATCTGCATTAATTTGTGTGTTTTTTGAAAAAAGTGAAAATTAACATATAGACACTTATTATAGTTTTACAAAATCTAAACAGTGAAATATATTCTTACTAAAAATACACATTATATGTTTGTTTGGGTTTTTTGGGGGGTGGCTGAAAATTTCACTGAAAGGTTTTGAGAATTGCAACATCCTGCTGTGTAGATTAGTTCAGAAGTGTAGATCATGCTAGTTTGTATTGATATTTATTGATAAGATATCGTTCATTCACTTCTGAGGTGGATTTATGTCATTTCCAGTTTCAGCATTCAGTGTCTGTCTAGACACTGAATCATTCTACATTCAGTGACTGGCCAGGAAGAGGATTATGCAAGCTAGCCCTGTCCTCAATATGCCCTTCTTACAACTAGTCTTCACAATCAGGCATATGGCCTGTTTTCTATGAGAGGATTCTAGTCGCATCAAAGCAAAGCTTATAAATGTTACCTTTTTTGGATCCCAGCTCCCAGAATCCCAAGCTGGCATGAATATGTTGACTGTGTTGGTTGGCAGATTCTGGGAGTTGGAATAAAAAATACCATTTAGAAGCTTTGCATATGGCTTCCTATATAGCTCCCTGCACCGCAGGACACATGATAACTGGGATATAGTTAAGGCATATTATCCCACTCTTCATTCCTCATATTGAAGGTATGTATGGAAGGACAGGCCTTGAATAATCTGTGACAAGGCAGTTACCCTACTGTTTCTGATGGTAGGTTAACAACTAACCTGAAAACTGCACCAACTAAATTGTCCCTGCCCCCCCCCCCCCTTTTCAGGCTATTTGTCAGAAAAGCAAGGGTTAAGAAGTCAGTGGGTATAATGGTTGGACTAGGTTATCTAGGTTCGGGTGCCCACTAACCCATGCAGCTCCCTTTAGACCAGACAATAGGAAATTTTGATGTAGAAATGGAAGAGCAAGATAGTTTCGTAATAGATTTGCCCTCGGTATTCAAAACTAGATGTATGTCAAAGAGGCAAATAACATAAAAAGACTCTGTGTCTCAAAACTGGACGTTGCTACAAAACTGCACTTGACAAATCCAGGATCTAGTCCATAATAAGCCATTAATCTTACTAGATAAAGCTCAGCTTCTGAAGGTTGCATGGATAAAGTGGAGAGGAGGACAGCCATATCTGAATTTATGTGTCAATTTTTCCCCTCATTTTTTTTTTTGAAGTGGCACACTTTAGATAATTGACAGCTTTTATGCTGAATCTTTTTTCTGGGCCATCAAAAATGTGTAAACAACATTCTCCAGCTACTGGGTGCAGGGATGTAGCCAGGATTTTGGGAAGGGGGGGGGGGTCCAGACTAAGTGCCACCATTATAATGGAGCTTGGGCACGGCGGTGCAGCAGCACGCACCATTCATTGTATCTAACGGAAGGGGGGGTCTGGACCCCATGGACCCCCCCCCCTTGGCTACGTCCCTGCTGGATGCCACCTCCTAGCTTGTCCTCTAACCTGGAATCATATGAAGGAGCACTGAATGGATTGTGCTTTCTCAGAGGAACGTGAAGTTAGTTAGGATAATCTTTTACTGTTTCTGGTCTGAGGAGAAAAAGACAATAGCCATAAGGTGCTCTGGAGAACATTTCATGTAAATATTTAGAAAGCCAAGTCTGAGTCTTGTAAGTCTCAAGCACACAAACCTAAATATGATGGCAGTGGAGAGTGAATCCTAACTGAACAACAAGCTATGAGGTGAGAAAAACAAAAGTAAAGAAAAGCCATGTGTGAGCATGGAGGGCCTGAAACTAACATGCATATTAAATTGCAAATTCAGACCTTAGCCCAGGCATGAAAAAACTGGAAATCTCTACCTGGGTGTTGTAGCAGATAAAGAGAAAGCTGTGAAAATGAATCTGTTTTTATGCTTGATTGGAGGAGGGGGGGAAGAAATAAATTTTTGCAGTGTGCAAACATTTCTCTGACACAGTATATGTTGGCTCTAACAATAAGGTGTTTTGATGCCCATTGCAATGGCAGAAGGAATGAAACAATGGAAAGATATAGTTTTTCCAGTCAAATCTAAGTGATAGGACAAGGCACTAAGAATACTTTACCACTTTAAAGATGCTAGTAGCCAGCTGCAGATGCATGTGTTTGTACATGAGAATGTCAGAGACTCATTGATAAGGGGCTGAAAAGTGAATGGAATACATAACACATAATTAAGAGAGAAAATGCTGAAGGAAACTGAGTTGACTTTAGAGAAGAACTTGGGATTTCCAGGGCTACTGAAGCATCCAAAGGCAGAGATCTTAATTCTCTATTGTGGTCTACGTTATGGAACTTTATGTATAATATGCTATGTAGCAGAGGCACTAAAAAGCCCTATTAGTGAATTGCAAAGATGCATATCAGGGCACCAACAAGAGTGTCTACCAATGCACATTTAATATTTCTTATATGGTAACCCAAAGTGCATTGGCCCCATTATGCATCAATCCCATTTTGCATCAGTCTCATTGCACATCAGTTATTTTACTGGCTCCCCTATGTAGTAACGTCACTGCAGCCACTTGCTGAATATGGCTATTGTGAAACTGCTCAATTCTATTTCTAGAAGACCTACCAGGGACGTAGCCAGGATTTTAGGAAGGGGGGGTCCAGACTAAGTGCCACCATTATAATGGGGATTGGGTGCAGCGGCACAGCAGCACATACCATTCATTTTTCTAATGGAAGGGGGGGTCCGGACCCCAAGATCCCCCCTTGGCTACGTCCCTGGACCTACTGTAGGTCCCTTACTGAATTCTGGCCAGAATTAGAACTCTGGATGAATAGAAAGTGTATTCCATCAGTACAGTAAAGAATTAAAAGAGAGAGACATCAGAAATAAGGATACCGGGAGGCAACAGCAGTGAAAGTACTGGGTGAGTTGAGACATGCAAAACACAAAGAGAGGTGCCCAGTTTATGAGAAAAAAATGCCTCAACTGTGACAAATGTAACAAGAGGAGAAGCCAACAGGGCACCAGGAACAAGTGTATGCTGTTGTGCACTTTGTCCAAACAGACTGTCATGCAATCTGCAACTTCCACACAGTAAACCCAATATCTAACAATTTGAGGCTAACCAGCTTTTAAGAATGCATAATCATATTATATGAAAAGGTCAGATTTACTAAACCAAATTAAAAATAATGCAGACTAGTGTTTATGATTGTTGAGGACCAGAGACGAACTAACCAAAAGGCACATTACCAAAATATACTAGGCATGAACAATGGAATGATTGAAAATTCAGATAAAATGCAACGAGATACCAGAAAAGATTCAGAGAGAATAGCAAACAAAAGAGATGGACAGAAGAGTGAAGACAGTTAAGTTGCCTAAGAAGACAGTATCAGTAATTTGTTTACAGAAGGAGGAGCTTCAGTGTTCACAAATATGAGGAGTTATACTGAAGACTGAGTCTCTCTTATCTGAAATGCTTGGGACCAGAAGTATTTTGGACTTTTTTGGATTTTGGAATACTTGTATTTGCATATAGATACATAATGAGTTATCTATAAGAGTTACCCTTTATACACATAGCCTGAAGGTAATTTTATACAATATTTATAATAATTTTGTGTATGAAACAACCAGGTTTGTATACACTGAACTATCAGAATAATAATAATAATAATAATAATAATAATAATAATAATAATAATTTTTTATTTCTATCTTCCCGCCTCTTCCAATGGATTGAAGCGGGATCACAGCAAGGTTAAAATTACAAGGTTAAAATTACAGCACCATTAAAACCACAGTAAAAAATAAAAACATAAGAATCTAAAAACAGTAGTATGAATCAATCAAGGGGTCAGCTGGTCTCGTTCCATACTAGTGATCTTCATAGGAGGTCAGGAGGATAAGCATGGCGGAAGAGTTCTGTCTTTACCGCCTTCTTAAAGGTTTCTAAAGATGTAATAAGACGGGTCTCCTCTGGGAGACCATTCCAAAGTCTGGGGGCAGCTATGCTAAATGCCTTTAGGGAAGTAGAAACATGTTTCGATGATGGTATCTCCAACAAATTCTTTCCACTTGTTTTAAGAGTCCGGGGCGGATTGTATAGGGAGATGTGTTCCCGTACGTAACCCAGACCCAAGCCATGTAGGGCTTTAAAGGTAATGACCAACACCTTGTATTGTGCCCAGAAACTGATTGGGAGCCAGTGTAGATCTTTCAAAATGGGTGTTATATGGTCAAGTCTTGAAGAGCTAGTGACCAACCTGGCTGCCGCATTTTGCACTAGTTAAAGCTTCCGAACTTGATACAAGGATAGCCTCATGTAGAGCGCATTGCAGAAGTCGAGAAGAGAGATTACCAGAGCATGCACTACAGCTTCCAGGTCCTTTTGGTTGAGGTAGGGTCACAGTTGGCGTATCAACCGAACTTGGTACCAAGCACTTCTGGCCATCGCATCCACTCAAGATGACAAATGTAGAGACGGATCCAGAAGTACTCCCAAACTGCGAACTTCATCCTTCAGGGGAAGTGTGACCCCATCAAGGAGTGGTGGACAAATTTCCCTCTCCGGACCTAAGGAACCTATGGCAAGTACTTCCGTTTTCTTTGGATTCAGCTTGAGTTTGTTTTTCCTCATCCAGCCCATTACTGACTCAAGGCAGGGATTCAGAGGGGAGAAGTCATCCTTAGTCACTGTAGCAGTCGGAGACATAGAGAAGCATATTTGGGTGTCATCAGCATACTGATAACCCCGCGCCCCATGTCTCCATATGATCTCTCCCAGCGGTTTCATGTAAATGTTAAATAGCATGGGGGACAGAATGGCACCTTGAGGGATGCCAGATGTCAGCTCTTTTCTAGAAGAGCAACTGTCCCCCAGCCTCACAATCTGGAACCTGCCCGAGAGGTAGGATTGGAGCCACTGGAGCGCAGTGCCCCCAATACCCAACTCCCTCAGGTGCTCCAGAAGAATACCATGGTCGATGGTATCGAAAGCCGCTGAGATGTCCAAGAGCACTAACAGGGTCACACTTCCCCTGTCTGTGCCCAGATGGAAGTCATCGATTAAGGCAACCATGGCTGTCTCCACTCCATATCCTGCCCTAAAGCCAGTTTGAAATGGGTCCAGATAATCAGTTTCATCCAAGACAGCCTGGAGTTAGAAGGCGACTGCTCTCTCGATCACCTTGCCCAAAAAAGGTAATAGGGAGACCGGTCTGTAATTGTTTCTCTCTAGGGGATCTAGGGAGGGCTTTTTAAAAAGCGGTTTAACCACTGCCAATTTTAGCTGTGACGAAAATTTGCCCTCCCTAAAGGATGCATTGATTATTGATCGTAATAATGTGGTCATAGTCAGCCACGATGGGCAAGGATCGAGAGCGTATGTTGTCTTCCTTACACTTCCAAGGAGCTTGTCCACTTCATCGGTACTCACAAACTCAAGGTGATCCAGTCTAACATGGCCCACGGAGTCTCTGGACACCTCTCTTACTAATTCTGTAAGAAAGCTGGTGTCAAGATCAGCCCTTATCCGAGAGATTTTATCTGCAAAAAAGTTATTGAAAGCATCACAGCAGGCTATAGTTGGTTGAAGCAAAGGGTTCAGGGTGGGAGGCGGTTGCGTCAGCTCTCTAACCACCCTGGACAGCTCTGCTGGGCAGGACTCTGCAGACGCGATACGTGCAGCATAGGAGGAATTCTTTGCTGCACCTATCGCCACTCCATAAGACTTCAATAAGTTCTCAAGGAGTGTCTTGTCGGATAAGTGCTGATGTTTCCGCCAGCGGCACTCTAGTTGTTGCACAGCCCGCTTCATCCTTCAAAGATCTTCTGTATACCAAGATTTTTTATTCGAAGCGGGTCGGAAAGGACGCTTGGGAGCGATACTTTCTATAGCCCTGGTAATGTCGTTGTTCCAGGTATCGACCAAGGCTTTGACAGAATCGCCATCAGTCCCAGTCATAAGTCCCTCTAGAGCTTCCTGGAACCTTTTGGGTTCCATCAGCTTTTGAGGGCAGACCATCTTAATAGGTTCTCCACCCCTGAGGGGGATCTGGGTAGAAAGCAAAGGTCTTACTATCTCAGCCATCTATGAAAAAGGTTTTTGGTTTTGGAGGATTTTGAATTTTGGAATTCTGGATAAGGAAGACTCAATGGGTATTTGGTAGAGAAGGCCAAGGTAAGTAGCCTGATGATGATGTGAAAACCCTCAGGGACACTCACTGACCGAAAAGAAGCCCCCTTTGTATTATACCTATTGAAGATATTGCCAGATCTACAGAAAACAAGACTATTCTTTATTGGTAATATAAAAATGGATTCTGAGAATTGTAGTTTGTTGTGACTACACAGAATTCCATAGCATGGAGCCATGGTAGTTAAAGTGGGGTTAAATAGGTTTATTTCTGCTGTGCGGATGCAGCCTAAGGTCCGAAACACACTGTAGAAATAATCCAGTTTGAGACTGCTTAAACTGTTCTGGCTCAGTGCTAGGGAGTCCTGGGAAATGCAGTTTATTGTGGCACCAGAACTGTGACAGACAAGCTAAATGTCTTATAAAACTACAGTTTCCAGAAGTCCCTAGCACTGAGCCAAGGTAGTTAAAGGAGTCTTAAACAGAATTCTTTCTGCAGTGTGTTTTGGATCTAAGTGTTCTATAATGGAGTCCAGTTTATTCATCAGAATTTAGGATACTCAGCATGGCCTGGGATTTTGAGTTTATCACTATCAGTGAAATAGAAAGACAGAATCAGCAATAAAAACAGCTAAGAAATTCTCAAAATGAATAAAAATAACAGCAGGAGACCCAGATCATTGAAACATTATATTGCAGGACCTACACTACAAGACTAAAGAGCTGAATAACAAGATAGTGTTACTAACAGGTGGAAGAGTAGTACACTCAGCATTCAGAGAAGTGTTACATGGTCAACTGAGAAGATAACAGCAACAGAGGAAGTTCCTTTTATTATAATCAGTCAGCTAGGGATAGTCTAAGCACAGAATCAGGGATACCTAGAGTTTGTCATAAAACAAAAGTTGTTCAGCAAGATAACCTATGATCGTATCATCTACATACAGACAACAGACAAATACTGTGATGCTACAAAGGCATCTAAGAAAACCAACAGAAATACAAAGCAATGCTATAAATTTCAATAAGGATTAAGTAAGTAGAAGCAGAAAGAGCCAGCATGGTGTAGTGGTTTGAGTGCTGGACCTGGAGATCAGGGTTTGAATCCCTGCTTGGCCATGGAAACCCACTGAGCAAGTCACACTGTCTTGGCCTCAGAAGAAAGCCAAGGCAAACCTCCTCTGAAGAAATCTTGACATGAAAATCCGATGCAATAAGTAGGAAATGACTTGAAGACACACCAAAACACCAGTGTAAGAGCAGTAGATCCCATCTGAACAGACAAGCAGGGAAACCCTGTTCTGCACTGACCAGAGAAGGGACCAGACAGGCCAGAGTCCAGCAGAAATGAATTGCAGAAACAGACTTCAAAGACACACATTTAAAATCAGAGTGGAGCAGAATAAAAGATGCCATCTGAAAGATATCATCACTGAATCCAGACATACTCAAGGTTGTTATGCCATTAAAAGACCAGCACACTTGAAGAACTATCTGTAATGTTCCAGGTTATTTTGTTCCATCTAACAGGACAAAACAACATGAAAGACCACTGAACATGTCCTACTGAGAGGAATCTGAGCTGAGGAAATGGAGGCCACAGCTTGAGAGAAAGCATAAATACGTGTTTGGAAATCAGAGTCTGGGTATGTAAAGTGCATTCTCGCACCTTTGAAACAGAGGAGGCTTCTAGGGAGCTTTATACATTTCATAAAATGGACTCTAGCTTACATGGAGTATTTAACCCAGTGCTTTCAAATATAAACTATGAGCATGGATTATTATTATGAGTATGGATTATTAAGCAAAGGGTTCAGGCAAGGCTGTATTCCATCCTCCTATTTGTTCAACTTGTATGCAGAAAATATCATACAAGGAGCAGGTTTAGACTCAGAAGAAGGAGGGGTGAAGATAGAAGGAAAGAACATCAACAATCTAAGATATACAGATGACACCATACTACTAGCAGAAAATATCAAAGACTTGGAACAATTACTAAGGAAAGTCAAGAAAGAAAGAACAAAAGCAGGATTACTGCTGAATATAAAGAAAGCAAAAATAATGACCACAGAGGATCTACATAAATTCAATCTAGACAGTGAGGTAATTGAAATAAAGAGTACTTGTACTTAGAATCAAATATTGGTCAGAATGGAGACTACAGTCAAGAAGTCAGAAGACTAGGAATAGAAGGGCAACTATGAAAGAACTAAAAGGTAAAGATATACAGTTGGCTTTTCATGTCCATGAAGGTTCCATTCCTGATTGCACCACAAACACTGAATACCATGGGCCCTCAAGTAGCATTATACTCAATTGTGATGCAATGTGTGCATGACCATACATATTTTGCAGCTGTGTGTATGCACCACCACTGAGGAGAACAGTAGGACCATATGAGGATGCTCCAATTTGCAGATGACAAGACTGCCGACACTGAGGGATAATTGTACAACTGAGTAGTGAAGTGAGGATTGTCCAGTCCATTGCATTCCTCATCACCCTGTATGGATGTGAGAACTGAACAGTGAAGAAAGCTGACAAGAAGAAAATCAACTCATTTGAGGTATGGTGCTGGAGAAGAGTGTTGAGGATACCATGGATATCAAAAAAGATACATAAATCCTTGAAGAGATCAAGACTGAAGTCTCTGTGGAAGCCAAGATGATCAAATTGAGGCAGTCGTACTTTGGCTGCATCATAAGAAAGTACAATAATGACTAGGAAAAGACAATAATGATAGGAAAGGTACCATGTAGTAGAGAGAGAGGAAGACGACATGCCAGATGGCTAGACTCAGTCAAGAAGGTCTCAGGCCTAAATTTATTGGACCTACAATAAATCCCCTGCACCAAATCCCTTACTTAACCCGATGACGGCCTGCTGTGACGCATTTAACAACTTCTTTGCAGACAAAATCTCTCAGATAAGAGCCGACTTAGATTGAAACAGAGTCGATAGGCGAGGTGTCCAGTGACTCTGCCGATGTAGTTATACTGGATCAGTGGCAATCTGTGAGTACCGAGGATGTGGATAAGCTGCTTGGTAAGGTGAGGAAGATGACCTGCCCTCTTGACCCTTGCCCATCATGGTTGGCCGTTCAGGGGGGGGGGAATGCATTGATGAGATTCCTCACGGATATCATCAATGCGTCCTTCAGGGAAGGACATGTTCCATCTTGTCTAAAGGAAGCGGCTGTTAGGCCGCTTCTGAAAAAACCTTCCCTGGACCCCCTGGATATGAGAAATTATAGGCCTGTGTCACTGCTGCCATTTTTGAGCAAGGTGGTTGAGAGGGCGGTTGCTCTTCAGCTCCAAGCTGTCTTGGATGAAGCCGATTATCTAGAGAGTGCTGCTTGGGGACTGTAGCTCTAGTGAGAGGAACCTCATTTGTGGGGTTCCTCAGGGGGCTATTCTGTCCCTGATGTTATTCAACATCTGTATGAAGCTGCTGGGTGAGATAATACGGAGTTATGGTGCTGGGTGTTATCAGTACGCTGATGACACCCAAATCTATTTCTCCATGTCTCATTCGTCGGCCTTGAATTCCAATGGCATCTCTTCTCTCAATGAATGTGCTTGGTTTGGAAGCTTCAGCTGGTACAAAATATGGCAGCCAGGCTTGTTTCTGGTACATCTAGGAGGGACCACATTACTCCGGTTCTGAGGTCCCTCCACTGGCTGCCTATTAGCTTCCGGGCCCAGTACAAGGTGTTGGTTATTACCTTTAAAGCCCTAAATGGCTTGGGTCCAAGCTATCTCAGGGACCGCCCCCTCCCGTATAATCCTCCCCGCACTCTCCGGTCCTCTGGGAGGAACTTACTGCAGCCTCTAAAATCTAGGCTTGCGGCGACCTCCCAGAGGGCGTTTTCTGCTGTCGCCCCCAAACTCTGGAATGACCTGCTGGATGAGATCCGTCAGTTGACATCATTAGACAGCTTTAAAAAAGCTGTCAAGACGGATCTCTTCCGGCAGGCCTTTCCAGTTTAACCATCCCGGTCTGGGCTCCCTGATCCCCTCTTTCCTCTCGTTGCCCCCTCTTTAGTGATGGTTGAGGATCTCCAGAGGGACACCAGGGTTTTTAGTTTGTTTTAATTATGTTTTATGTTTTGATATTGTGTTTTTAATCTGTCATATTTTTTAATACTTTCTTAAGGAGAGGAGGGATTATAATGTTTTTAATTTTATATTTTACTCTTGTTATATTTACTGTTGTCAACCGCCCGGATTGGTTTGCCACAGGGCGGTATACAAATAAATATTATTATTATTATTATTACATAGAGGAGTGAAGGACAGGGAGTTTAGGAGATGTCTCATCTACAGGGTCACCATGAGTTGGAGTTTATTTGAATGCAGTTAACAATAAACAACAATGGATTATTCCAGGTACAGGCTGAGTGGCATCTTTCTGTTTTGTGACTGAAACATTGCAGGCATCCTATTCATAGAATCATGCAATCATACAATCATTGAGTTAGAAGACGCCGCAAGGGCGATCCAGTCCAACCCCCTGCCATGTAGGAAATCTAAATCAAAGCTGAATTACAGTGATGCAAGTCAGACATTGTGGCTCATTTTTTTGCCCACTGAGTTGGTCAGAATTCTGTTCTGACAGCACAATGACCATAATCTCCTCCCAAACCCACCTCTACAGGGACATCCTGCAGACCCCCAGGGGTCTCTGCATATGGCAGTCAGTGTGTGTCCAGTATAGGAAAATATTTGACATGTCCTGCTCATCACCCTACTCTCTGACAACATGGAAATGGCTGTCTCAGGAAAGGGGACTATACTGCATGCTTGCAAGCACATGGGGAGGCTAGCATCAGGGGACAGAAATATGTCTCCTGTTGCAGGATCTCAGCACTTTAAAAAAAGTGAATAAATACAGTGGTACCCCGGGATACGAATGCGCCGCCTTACGAAATTTCCGGGTTACGAAAAAAATCCATAGAAAAAAACTGTTCCGGGTTACGAAGGTTATTTCGGGTTACGAAAAATTTTTTGGTGCTTTTTGGCGCTTTTTCGCACGAAATCGCGGCTTTCGCTATTAGCGCCTATGGCTTTTTCGGCTTACGAAGGATTTCGGGTTACGAACGCGGCGGCGGAACGAATTAAATTCGTAACCCGGGGTACCACTGTAATAATAAATCTTCTCTGTCAACAAATATTGTTTAGTACTGAACAAGAGGGATTGGAAAAAACTGGATCCCATCCTGGGAGAAAGGTGTGATATAAATCTAATAAATAAAATAAAATAAAATAAAGAAGCACCCCCTCCCATGCTATTTCACTTCTAAATGTTTACTATGGCCCATTCCGCACGGGCCTTTGTGGCGCCCCCGTCACGTGCTAGGGGTTGGCTGAGGACCTAGCGTCCATACCGGCCTCACCCCTAGCATGTGATGGGGGCATAAAAATGGCCGCGTCCTATACACACGGGCATGGCCACTTTTACGTGCCGCAAGAAGAAGCGCCATTTTGTAGCTTCTTTTTAGCTGCGCCGGGAAGCCTCGCGGTTTGGCCACTGGGGCTTCTCAGCGCAGCTAATGACGGCGCAGGCAGAGCACTGCTTTTCGGCGCTCTGTAACACGCCTATGTTAACATTGTTAATGTGTTGAAGGTAAAAATGTTCAGATGTGGCAATGGTGCAGAAGCCTAAATTGGCTACAGCTGGAGTCCAGAGCAGCAGCCGGATGCTCAAGGTCAACCGAGCTGGTCTAAATGAAAATATGCTATGTCTTCAGTCTGAAGAGGGATTGGTGTCTATGGTGCATAGCAACTTGTATAGGAAGAGGCTGGGCTTAGTGGTCGCCTTATGGTAATTCTGTATATAAGCAAAAATGCTGTGCTGTGGGATTGTGGGAGTTTGAGATAGTGTGGTGTGTTAGTTGGTAAGAGTTTTTGTTTAGTGGTGATTAGCTCGTGTTATTTGAAACAAAGCAATAAAGCCCTCTTAGGAGTGAACTACTGGAGAGTGATTCTTTGATCTAGCAGCTGTTTCTCCAGACACTCTTCCAAGCAAGCCGAAAGCTTGTGTTTGGAGCTTCGCTCTGTTCCTGTGTTGGAGAGATAGCCAACATCTTCATCCATTTGCCACCAGATCGGAATCACTGGCAAGATTCATCACCCAAATATCAACAAACATAACTGAATGAATGCATGATGCTCATGTTACCTATTGAAAGATGTAGTAGTAAATTGTTCCTAACTGTCAACAGTTGCAGGACAAGTGAAACTTCTCTAGATATAGTGAGAGAGAATACTGAATTATTCCACAAAATGTCTAGAATACCTTTTGCCCTCTTTATTATCAGTTTGTCGTTACTTAGCATGGCATGCAACTATTTACCACAATTATGGTGGTAGAAAGAAAGGAATGTATTAAGAAGAGGGAACATTGCCAAATTGTCGAGATGTTTTCTTAACAGCAGGGCTATTTATGTCCAGGTAATAAGTTGTGATACTCACACCCCAACAATTTATGTTAGCTTTTAGATTCCAGGAAGGTTTTTGAGTGACTGGACATATATTGTAATGCTTGATTTAAGTGTAATCTTGCTTCTCTGGAATAGCAAACTCAGGTGGTTGAGTGCTTGTCAGTCTGGAAGTGAGACAGTGGGCAGGGGTACGGAAAGTGTGTCCCAAGCCACAGGCAGTAGGCCAGGAGATCTCTGCTATTGGATCAAGACAATCTGTCTCTGAGAGTTTCTCAGGCTCACTGGTAGCATGGGCATCTGCTGAAAGACCTTGCTGTTCCCTGGGTTTGGCTGTTTTGGACCTCAGATTATTGTCAGCATGGAAATTCTAGGAGTTGTCATTCAAAACTAAAAAGGGATGTTTCCAAGCTTACCATAAAATATTAATGTTTTGGGATGGCAGTTCTATAGTGCTATACAGCTCAACAGGGGAAACAGGTGCACATCTTACTTTAGCTGTGTATTCCTTTAAGGTAATGGGTTGGATAAAGATGGCTCTTGTGCATCTTTCCAGCTCTATGATTATATGAGCCTATGGCCTTCTCCAGTCTTCAAAATCACTTCAAAAGACCTGGACAATGCCACAATTGTCTGGAAGCCTAAATAAGAACATCCCTCTTTCAGGAAGGAATAAGATGCAAAATTTTGTTAATGGTCTACTAGGTTTCTGATTTTATTAACCAGAGCCAAAATAAGAAGACCACCCATGATACAGTCGGCCCTTCTTATACATGGATTTTTTTATACATGGATTCAAGCATACACGTTTTGAAAATGTTCAAAAAAGTATAAATTTCAAATATCAAACCTTGATTTTCCATTTTTTATAAGGGACACCATTTTGCTATATCATTATATTTAATTAGACTTGAGCATCCACAGATTTTGTTATACATGGGGGATCTTGGAACCAAACCCCAGCGTATAACAAGGGCCCACTGTATTTCTGAGTACTTCAATTTTTCACTTGTACTTAATCCCTTACATTGCTTGGGCACTTGAAACAGAGATTATGGTGATGTGAATGATATTTCCTTAACAAGACAAATTTAGTAATATCCCTTTGCAAACTTTGCAAACATAAATGCAATCAAACAACTACACTGGTCAAATCAAACAGGGTAAAAGTTATATTAACTGTGCCTGACAGTTCCTGCATTTAAATTCACATGATGCGTGTGAATACCAAAAGTCATCTGTAATCATTCCCAAAATCTTATGCTGTCACCAGCACCTTTTCCTTTGTGTGTTAAAAGGAACCATTTAAATTTGTTCCAACTACAGTTGCTTCTTTGGGTCTGTATTTTGCTATCTCACAATCCATCACTCATTTTTTTCCCTTCCTGTATTGGTGGTGTTCTGGGCTTATTAGCAAAGTCTAGCCTACTCTCCTTTACCTGGTTGCATTTTGGTCATGGGGATGTGTGTATGTGCAGTGCTCCTTGCCATGTGAGCCACCAAGTGGAAGCATAGCAGCAGCACCCTCCGTACTCTTCCCACCAAAAGCATCTCATTCACTAGGGTCCTGACTGCACTGGGCAGGATATTCTGGGACCATCCTGGAGTATCCTGGCCCCAGAGCTGTGTCAACCCTCCCCTGTTACAAGGGTCCTCTATTCCGACACTGTGCAGTTGTTCTCTTGTGTGTCTGTTGAGCTGTCTAGTGTGTTCTTCACCACCACCATGGGTCATTTTGTTGTGAGGTCAGAACAAGGCATCCAGTGATGATGACATGGCTGGTCACCTTGTTCTGATCTTAGAGTGAGTGACTGGTGGCAATAGCAATGGTGTGGGGCTCAGTGGGACAAATTTTACATAGCCATCTGGTGTTGGAAAGATCTTCTGGGAAGGGCTGGAGCAGGGGTAGGCAACCTTTTTGAGCCGGGGGCCGGGTTGCTGTCCCTCAGACAACTGGGGGGCTGAAGCCAAAAAATAAATAATTAAATAATTTTTTAAACAAAAAATTAAATATATAAATAAACCAGGACAAATGTAGGACAACATTTTCAAATGGAAGACACTTTTTTTTAAAAAATGGAGGACACGTGAAAAAAATTGCTGATTTTTTAAAAAATGTTAATATAAATGCATGTTTCTGAGGCTTCTACAGACAATTGCCCCCCAAAGGCCCCAGCGGCAATCGGTGGCAGGACCAGGCCGGGGAGCTGGTCCCAAGGTCTTGCCGGGCCGCATCCGGCCCGCGGGCCGCAGGTTGCCTACCCCTGGGCTGGAGCAACCAGGGAGGTTTTTTAGTATGGTTTAAGTGGGAGTAGACCATGGTTCTGATGCTGAATGGGACAGATATCTTCCAGTTTGTTCACACCAGAAACATGTGTCATTGAATCTCCCTGCCAAGAGGAGGAGGGCATTTTATTTGGCCCATGCAGACTGGGCCTAGCTCTCCCCATATTCCCTTTCCCATTTTCCCTTCCCACCCAAACATTCTTGAATCTGGTATGATGGATAGCTGAGCAAATGTATGCATGATTGTTTGGTCAGATGGGACCATTTCCCTCTGATTGTCCAGGGAGGACAGGGAAGGCTACTTGAACTGCGAGTTTATGTTTCTGGGTGTGCTGTGCATGCACCTGTCTCCTTATCACTCAGGCAGGAGGGGTGGTCTGTTTCTTAGGAAGGAGATCCACTGTTGTGATTAGGCTTTTCTCTGTTTAGTGCTGAAATCAGCATGTGCATGAACAAGATCCCTCTCAATTCTTTCCTTCCTGTTTTTTTCCCCTCAATGAAGAGAGGAATAGAAGAGATACTTTTGAGTACAGAAGGGAGAAGGCTATTTCCTAGGAGGGATAGTGTGTACATACTGAAATAATATGTGTTTGCCTTGGGCTCATTTCTCCTGGATTTTTGTCTTTGTCCTCTTTGTTTTCTGCATGGTGAGTGGAAGAGAAGCGACATGTTGCTGAGACTCATATTTCTTACAAATGAGCTTCTTTTAGTTTTGTTATACAGTGATACACCTGAAACCCCAAACCATGTTTTTCCTTATTAGTTGCTGCATGTATCTGTTAGGTAGTTGGGAATGCTTTTAGGAAGTAGGAAACAGATTGCTTCAGGCAAGGTCACAATGGAGGATACTTGAAGATGATCAGCCCAACCAACCTAAGTCTGACTGTTTGCCTGCTCTGTCCCCCAACTATTTTTGTGAGATTGTTTAGCCTGATGAGTTGGTTTCCCTTTAGGTTTCTAGGAAAGGCAAGGAAGGCTGTATGAATAGCAAATGAGCATATCTCTGTAGATATGTGTGCACACATTTCTTCTTTTTCCCCTGTGGGAAGTAGAGTGATGAATAATCTCAAGAAGATGTGCTTTCCTCTTCCTTCCCATTGGAGGAAAGGATACTGTATGCCTGAAAAGTCAAAACATCAATATGGTTTAAAAGAGATGTGTTATTTATTCTAAATACCTATTCCCTCAGGCTAGTAAGGCATTAAACCTCTTGGATATCATAATGATTTTGAGGAAGGAAAGGAGTGGGAAACATTGATGGTGGTACACCATAACACTGGATTATTCACCCTTTTAACCACTCCCATTCTGAGAGAACCAAAACAATGCCAAGAGCATGTGAGAAATTAGAGGCCATTTGTCATGAGAACAAAGGGAACTTTTCTGAGAAATAATGTGAATAGAGCCACCAATTTAACATGAATCAAGAAAAATTATCCCTTCCCATTAATGAAACCTTTGCACAATGGGAAGTATACGTCTTTATGTGGATTTGCCCAGTGAGTCATTTTCAAATGCAAAACAGAAAAGCTGGTTGTGAGGAGGGACAGATTGATCTGTTGGGGGGGAGCTAATCCTGGGGAGAAAAATAATATTGACTAAATTAATTTTCATTAAAAATGAAGATATCTGAAATGTTCCCCTTTCTTCTAATGCTGTTCATTCATTCAATCCTGGCTTTATTAGAGGTTATCTTAAAAGTGGTGAGTGCTTTCTCTTGGAAGCAAGTTTTGTAAATCATAATGTCTTTAATGCGTGTTACTGCAATTACCATTTAGCTAATGAACTCTTTAAATTTAATTAGCATAATGGGTGCCAATTTTGATGAGAGAAATTAATCCTGCTGTGATAGAAGCTCCATAAAATGTCCTAGTATATGAATATCCACATAGGTGCTGGTCATTATAAACTTGAAACCATCACAACAACATCAAAGGTTATGTTGTTGTTGTAGTTGGCCTTCTAGTCATTTCTGACTTGAGGCAACCCTAAGGAGAACTTAACATGGGGGTTCCTGAGGCTGAGAGGGTGTGACTCACCAAGCTCATCCAGTGGGTTTCCATATCAAAGGTTACAGATTCACTGAAAAATAGCTCCAATCTAGCACAAGGGCACAGACTGATGAGCCACTGTGCAAGCAAATGGATGCCTGAGCTTGGCACTGAGCCCAGTCCAACCTAATTTATCACCATTATTATTTATTATTATTAACATATGTGTCCTTGGTGCCAGAAAGCCAACAAAGAGTTTCACAGTAAATTCAGAATAAAGAGTAAGACCAGGAACACAAAAAGAGGAATTAAAAATAAAATAAAAACATAGGACTCTAATAATAAATTAGCTAGGCTAGAAAGGCAGAACTTTTCAGAGTACCTTTAAAAAAACAAGAGGGTGGTGACATTCATTATCTGGAGGGAATATATTTCATATTTTGAAATTAATGAAACAAGAGAAAGTCCTTTCCCACCTTAAAGACATCTCTGTGGGATGTGGTGTCCTCATAAGGGTTTTTTCTGCAGTTCTTAACAGCTAGGTAGGTCATGTTATAATGAAGCAGATGGTCCCTTGCATAGCCAGGTCCTTAGCCACTTAGAGCTTTAAAGGTTAAAAACTACACAGTGAATTGAGTCTGGAAAAATGTTTACAGTAATGGTGTAGTATTTCCCTAGTACTTTGCACCAGCTGTCAGCTTGGCTGCTGCATTTTGAACCAATCAAAGCTTCTGAACACTTCAAGCATTGCCCTAAGTAGAACATTTTCTTATGGTCTAATTCCATCATTACCAAGGCATAGATAATTATTGGCAAGGTGGATTGAGTTAGGAAGGCCTAGCACTGGCAAACGTAACATAATGATGCAAATATGATCCTTGTTGCCTCCCCCCACCACTTCAAAATGAAGGGACAGTAGGATCAAGAAGGATCAAGGAGCTTTTACGTTGTCCCAAGGAGTCTATCAATCTATATTTGGCAGAACAAAAATGAAGCAGTCAATTAACAAAGCCAGACCAACTGCAAAATGCATTATTTACAAGGTGGACATGACCTTACTTGAGCAACTTCCAACTGTTGCTCCTTGGAATTAATTCTTTCTAATGCTACTTGACTTTTATGACTTCTGATTACGGCTCATTTTAAAGTACTCCACAGCAAGTTGGCTGTTGCAGCTTGTGCAAGGTATGTGCAAGGCTGGACAAGATATATGTTGATGAGAAAACTGCTTAAATCACATGCCTTGGATTGTCATAGTAAGTGTGAAGATATCCTGAGACACAATTTTCTTTTCTATTTAGTTTCTGGTGTTGTTGTTTTTTAAAGGGATTCACACATATGGACAGAAAGTGGAGTCCCAACTAAGAGTTGGTAGACAGTTTGGTTTGGTAGTGGTGTAGTCTGCTAGGGCTTTGTTGTTAGTCTGAGGGGCCAAGCTCAAGAGGATATGGAGACACTACAAGTTGTGGAATCCCATGCAGGCACACAGTGATATCTTTATGTAAAGTACACAGTTAATGCCTGCCCTGTACTTCCAGGGGAGTAGCAAGGAAGGCACACTCATTTCCTATTTCATGCCTTAGATGGCAATCCATTGCTGAGTCTCACTGAAATTAGTGGAATGGGATGTGAATGTGAGATTTTATTTTTATTTTACTGTATTTGAATTGGACTGTGCATGTAGGTATCATATTAAACCCATTTCTCTGGAAACAGTCACAGATCCTAAATCTCAGATGATATAAACTCAAGAGTTTTTTCTGAGCAAAATCTATAGTGACCAATACGCCTCCAAGTAATGTATGACTGTTGAGTAAGGTGGCTCAGAGTCAAGAAGTATATGTGGGTTGTTGCTGGCACATTGCTGCCATTTCCTTGTTGCTAATATGTAATTAAATGTGCTTTGAAGCACTGTGGGGAACAGAACTTTATGAAAGTCTAACAATGGAAAAAGCTGGGTTTGCTTCTACAAATCGCCACCAGCAGATAATTCACCAGAAGTTTTAGCCCAAGTAGTTAAAGAAGTGGGTGAATACAAGAGGTTTTAGAGACCAGTAACTAATTTTAAAAAACACTTTGAACTATGCACTGAAATAGTTTGGGACGTCTAGTATACCAGCTGAACATTTAGCCCAGGGATTAGAAATGTATGGCCCTACAGGTGTTGTTTTTTTAACTGCAGCTACCAGAATCCCTAACCATTGGTTGTCTTAGCTAAGGCTACTGACAGCCAAAATCTAACAACATTTGAAGGCCTAATTTAGATGTATTCAAGCTATTACTGCTTTCTTGATTCAATACACTTCCAATCTGAATTTAAAGTGCTGGGGATAATGTTCAAGAATCAAGTACCCCATTCCCAGCCTAATGTTCCTAATCCTAATTCATTAAATCTTTTATTAAAATTATTTTGTAAACAGAATACATTAGAAAGAGGATAACAAACAATTAAGGATTTTGTGGGGATTTTTTAAAACATAAATGATCAGCTAAATCTCACAGATCCTAAATAATGATCTTGTTTTTTTAGGAAAAGGCTTCCCAGCTCTGGACTGTCTTCCCCTCTCCAGTTGGCTTCATTTTGATGCTGTTTTGGAGTCCAGTGCCCATGGCCGGCTTTACTTGTTGAGTTGTGTGTGTGTATGTGCTTTATTTTATTGTTTGAATTGTCCTATAATTGTTTAAACTTTTTAAATTACCTATACTCTGGCCCCAGACCACAAGATATAGGGCAGGACAGAAATTTTTGGATAAGTAATTAAAAAATGGACTTTCTGCTGTGAGGCAACATGGCCTGGAGCTAGTTTCTGGTTTTTGTGAGTTGTATCCAGGTGGAAGACAAGAATGCAAATTCTCTTGTTTTGTTAGCCTCTGCTCCAAGCAAGAGAAAAGTGCTCTGTGCTAGTAGAGCAGCAGCTTGCTCCAATTTGCAAGGTTTAATCGATTTGTTGCTGAACTTGCAAAGCCTCTCTATGTGTGTTTGTGTATGTATGCTTAACATCTTCCTTCCCTCCCAATCATTGTTGTGCCAGGATTCACTTTCCTCTCTGGAATGAATAATTGCCCCATTTCACCTTGATCTGGGAACAGCCGATTTAGCTAAAATTTCTGTCTTGCTTTCCAAATAGAAAAGTTAGTGTGTGTCTCTCTGTGGGCCCATTCACACTTACGATTTTGTACCAAGGAGATCCAGGATCTCCTCAGCGATGCCATCCCGAATCTACCAGGCTCATAGTTCTCACTATGGCCGGTTACAGACCGGCACTTAAGTGTGTATTCGTCACACAGTAGGGTTACGAAAGGGCCCTAACCCTAGTGCATGACGAACACGCATTAAACGGCGGCGGCCCTTCCGCACGGCTGCCGCCGTGAGTACGTCATGGCCGCGCCGCCTCTAGACAAGGCGGCGCGTCCATGATGTAGTAGCTCCGCGCCAGGGCGCTTAGTGTGCCCTGGACACGGAGCAGGAAGGAGCTCCATTTCGGAGCTCCTTCCGGGTTTAGTCCGCTGGGCGCAGCCTTCAGATGGCTGCGCCCAGCGGACTAAACGAGAAAGGGGCCAAGCGGCCCCTTTCTCTGCTCCCCGCCGCCACGGGGTGTCCTTGGGGCTTGAAGCCCCAGGGACACCCCTTTTTCAGACTGCGGGGAAGCGGCCTTTTGCCGCAGCCCGAAAAGCGGCGGATCGGGGCCTCAGCGGCTGCCGTTCTAGCCGCTGAGGCCCTGCTCCGGCGGGGAAAGGGGCAGTTTTCTGTTGCTGTTCACATTTGAACAGTGGTGGCGGTGGTGTTGAGGGGAGGCCAGGAGGAAGAGGAGGAAGGGGGAAGACCAGGGGCGCAGCAGCTTGGGCGGGGGGAGTGGAGGAGGAGGCGGAAGAGGTGGTGGCGCAGCAGCAGCCACACTCTTTCAGCCATGGCTAACCCTCTGAAGAAATTTGCCTCTTTTCTGACTTATGACCACTCTAAAGTGAAGCTATCATGGGATTTTCTTGGCACGATTGTTCAGAGCGGGTTTGCCATTGCCTTCCCCTGTGACTGAAAAAGTGTGACTTGCCCGAGGTCACCCAGTGGGTTTCATGGCTGAGGAGAGGATCAAACAAATCCAGTGCTTCTTAGCTGTGCTCAAAATGGAGGATGGTTGAATAAGCAGGGAGAATGTAGGACAGGTCTGGGGAAAGGGGGATGCCTGCTCACCCCCATCTGTGGGGCGGTCTCCTCTGAACTGTCACTAAAGGAGAAACTGGGGAGAGGAGGAGGATGAGAAGAAAAACAGCCCTACATTGAAAATGCCTGCAAACCGGCATCTGGGCTGCATCCCTCTGTCTCACCTTTCCTCGGTTTCCACATCTCAGGGACCAGAGAGAGTAGCCATTGCTTGGCAGCTGAGGTAACAGGAGGAGCTCCACTGCCAGGAACAGGGTGCCGAGGGGGCCGTCAAGATAATTCAGATTTATGGGAACAACACTAAGGTGAACCTATCATGGTTATTTTCCCACCTGGAGTTGAGAGAGTGTGACTTGCCACAAGGTTTTCATGGCAGAGTGGGGGACTCGAACCCAGGTCTCCAGAGTCGTAGTCCAACTCACAAACCACTACAGCTCTGTCAAGAAAACTGAAGGCAGAGATGGTGGGAGTCCATATGGGACAGGGTGACTAGAGGTCCTTCTTTTCCAGGACATGTCTTCATTTCCACTTCCTCCTGTGCTGAGGAGGAATTACAAAACATCCTCCATGTTGAGGCTGATCTCAACTTTTCTCTGTGACAGAAGCATTGAACTCACATTTTTCAGTGGGAAGAGGAGGAAGGACAGCACCTGGGGGTCCTGCATGATCCGTAACTATCTGGTAGTGCATTCTCACTACCAAAAGATCCAGATCGTTGCTGGACCCACCAAAAGGTGTGGTAAGGGACCCAGTGTCAAATACACTGGGTTAAATGGGATTTTTGTGTCCCCCCCCCCCACTTCACCAAGTGCAGTCGGGACAGTACGAACTCTGACAAAATAACCCGGGTTCCACACCAGATTATTTGGTAGTGTGAATGGAGCCTTTGTGTGTGTATGAATGAGAAGCTGTGAGCAACTGTGGTTGGTACTAAATGCATAAAGCTTAATGGCATCACTAGGATCTTTCCTCGGTCTTGGGGTTTGGTCTAGAAACTTCAGCACCTGGGGCAATCCTTACCTGGAGCTGATCACAAAGAACCCATAGGACTTAAGCATGTACCCTTGCAATATAGAAGCCCTTCTTTTGTCCCTCTTCAGTTATCAGCTGGTTGAAGGAAATAAAGACTGGGGATCATGTGGCCCTTTAGAAATCATTGGACTGCAGTTCACATCACTAATGCCAAATATAGCCAGTGGTGAAGGATTGTGGGTGTTGCAGCTGAAAAGCCTCTGGAGGACCACACATTTCTTATTCCTGGCATAAGCAATATGTTGTTTGACACCAATTCCTAGTGAATAGTCAGCATACATACAGTGTTCACACTTTTATCATATACTGTAGCTATAGAAGTAAATATTAGGTAAATAAAGGTTCCTGCCATAGGGCAGACTCAATGCAGTTTGACATTGCTTTAACTGTCATTGGCTATGCTAGATAGGACCAAAGGAGACTGTATTCTAAAATTCCCATCCCTGTCCCAGGCTGCTGCCACACTGCAGAATTAATGCAGATTGACACTGCTTTAACTGTCATGGCTCCATTCTATGGAATCTTGGGATTTATAATTTGTTATGGCACCAGAGCTCTCCAGAGAAGGTTAAAGACCTCACAATACTATAAACCCCAGAATTTCATTGCATTGAGCTACGGTGGTTAAAATCATGCCAAAATGCATTAATTCTGCAGTGTAGACAACAAAAGCAGATGCACCCAAAGTCTCTCTTCCCACATTAGCAATCTCCTCAAGAAGCATTCTCTATCTTTTCTCAGCTGAAAGATAAAAATTAAAAGAAAAAAAAGAAATACCGCTAATGAATCTTTGTGTAATTCAGAAGGAATTAAGCAAAAGGGTATCATGGTTTCTGCTTTCTAACTGGAAGTAAGAGGAAATCTACCACAGTGCATTAGTCACTCACATTGCAGCACCGCACTGCACCGTTTAATGAAATTGGCTTCCAGAAGCCAGAATGCTCCATCTGGAAATAAAGCACATTCCCAAATGTATGGTACCAAAGGTGCTTAGCCCATATGTGATGAAAACACAGATACATTTTTTTTCCATGTGGGAATAGAATCCTGTGCTTCTCATGAGATGCCAAATGTTCTTTTTCCTCCCTTGATTCCCAGAAATCATACTGAGGTCATGCTCACAATCCAGCTATAACTCTGATAACAACGGCGACAACAAAAACAACACATACATGCACACACACACACACACACACACACACACAAACAAAGTGGAATTTGTAGTTTTTACTTTCATGATTCTCCATAAGACTTGAAACAGACTACAACATAGATTAAAATACAAAACACCTTTTAAATACATAGGTTAAAACACATGAACATAGGACACATTAAAATCAAACATAAAATTAAAAATATATGAATTTAAAATTAATAGTTTAAAATGAACTTGGTAGGCCTTCCAGAAGAGATAGATCTTTAATGCTGTTTTAAATTCAGTCAGCATAGTTAGCTGTCAAATCAATCCCAGCAGGTTATTCTACAATGTAGGGGTTGTCAACAATTATGAACCTAAAAACATCCAGAACAACAAAATCTGGAAAACCAGATGATTGCCATTCTTGCAAAGGAACACTTTAAACTCCCATGGCATGTTGTCTCTGACCTCAAGTTCTTCCTTGGACTGAAGAACATCAGAGACTGATTTCAACATGAAACAGATGACCAAGAATATATCAAGAGGTTCAACTCTGTCTCCTGTGGCTTAAATTGGGACAAAGGTTCTTATCTCACTTGTATAGTAACTAGCCTGTCTGTTCAGGTTATTCTGTACAGTTGGCCCTCCTTATCTACAGATTTGTTATTCAACCATCTCTGGTTTGAAAATATTAAAAAACCCCATAAATTCCCCAAAGGTAACCTTGTTTTTGCCATTTTATATAAGGGACACAATTTCACTATGGCACTGTATTTAATGGGACTTGAGCATCCATAGATTTTGGTATCCACAGGGGGTCCTGGGACCAAACCTCAGTGGATAACAAGGGCCCACTATATTATTATCCAGTTCCTATTTATGTTATGAGTACTATTTTTGAGCGCCCCCCCCCCCAGTATTATTGAGACAATTTTGTCAGCCTGCAGTTTTCGCTTTTCTATTTTTTCTTGCTCTGGTGAGAGGTTAAATTCCCTCTCTCATGGGACAAAGGGCAATCATCTTATTTGTGCTAGGATGACGTTCTCACATCTGAACAACTGTTAAAATACCACTCTTAAAATCATAATCTAACAGTACCTTCTGCATTTCCTCCCCATTGTATCCCCAGTTCCCAGTATGTATACAAGTATTTTCCAACACACGCTCCATACATCTGAAGAAGTGAGTTGCAGCCCACAAAAGTTTGTGCCAGTGAAACCTGCCAGTCCTTAAGATGACACAAGATTTTTCATTTTAAAACAAATAAATAAGTAAGAGATGTAGGATACCCTGTGTGGTACAGTGGTTTGAGAGTTGGACTAGGACTCTTGGAAACCAGAATCTGAATCCCTGCTCAGTCACAGAAGCCCACAGGGTAACGATGGGCAAGTCATGCTCTCTCAGCCTCAGAGGAAGGGAACGACAAACCTACTCTGAAGAAATCATCTCAAGAAAACCCAAGGGCTGCCACAAGTCAAAGGACTTGAAAGCACATAACAACAACAGAAAGATGTGTTAGCCCATATTTGGCCAACCTCATTAGTTTTCTTCACTTACACACTGTGAGCCTGTTCTACGTAGGCATGTAAATTCAAGTATTTCCACAGAAGTGAAGATAAATAATTTCTATAGCTATTTAATGTAGCACTTTTCAGACTAATTTTCAGTATGGCCTATGTTTATGCAGGATATAACCTGTTTCTTCAGATGCAAAATATGAATAGCAGGGAGTAGTGAGTACAAGTACTATTTATTAAGCACTTCAAAATGCAAGCAACAGAAGGAAGGGGAAAAGACTCTGCTCTAACGCAACTCTCTCCCAAAATATCAAGTGATTTTTATTTTTAAAATACCAGGTTTCTTTTTCTAGCATATACTAAATTCCATTCAGATTACCACATACTAGCCAACCAGGCTTTTTGTACACATATCAGAAAGATAGACAGAAAAAAGGGGGTGAGGAGAGGAGGGGAAATAAAAAAACATAGTGATTAAAAATTAAATTAGATAAACCAAACATATATGAAACACACAAACATATTGCAACAATTAGTTGTTTAATTAAAAAGTTACTAAGTAACATGACTCGAGAATTGCAGCTGCACTCTAGAATTAATGCAAGTTCACACTGTTTGGTGCAATGCTATTAAATTCTGGGATTTGTAGTTCTCTAAGAAATTTAGCCTTCTCTGTCAGAGCGCTTTGGTGCTACAACAAAAAAGACAAGTCCCGGGATTTGACAGGATGGAGACAAGATAGTTAAATTGATGTCAGCAGTGTGGCAGCAACCTATGACAGGGATGAGAATTGTGAGCACCTCCGAATCTTCTTAGAATACTGGTCCTACCCAGCAGAGCCAGGGGCATCACTGGTGTGTGCGTGTGCGGGTGGTGGTGGATCACACTGTATGATGCCTCAGTGGGTGACACCCTGTTGAGCCCTAAGCCTGCTATGGATGGTGTGGTGTGGTGCTGCTGTAACCCAGGTCTAGGTCTGCTGGCTGAAAGGGAAATGTCAATGGTGATGGTGGCAGTGGCGTCACAGACTCCTCCTCTTCCTGCCATCATTGCCACCCTTTTCCACGTGGCCAGCTACTAGGCGGCAACAGCCTAGTAGCTACTGGTGCTCTCCCCTTCTTCTCTGCTGTCATGATTCTCTCAGCCGAGGAAGCCAAGGCAGCAAAAAATGCTGAAAGAGAAGACACTGTCCCTTCCATCACCACCCATTGCCTCATGTGCTCTGATGCCTTCATGCCCCCTGGAAGCCCTTTCAGTCTAGCTCATTGGCGGCCAAGTAGGGTTGCCATAATTCTATACTACAGAACTGGGAAAATGTCAGACAAAATGTAGGACATTAAAGAAAAATGGAGGGCATTCCCAACTACAAGCCAAAAACATTAATAAATTAAAAAAAAACCATTAAGTCCCACCCCAAGCCCCCAGGGAGGTCTACCAGGCCCTAGGCCTCCCTGCTGCTTGCCCACTGTGCCAAAAATGCAGCAAGGGATATGGAGGCAGTGGCAGAAGGCCCACCTCCTGCCCCAAGCCCCATTACCTTATCTTCTGGGGCTTTGGCCGAGGCCCTGAGTGCAGTGCTGCTGCCTCCAGCCCCAGGGAGGCCTAGCTGGATAGTCTGGGACCTCGGCCAAGGCCCCAAGCATGCCACCGCCACCTCAAGCCTCAGGGAGGCCTAGCCAGCTGCACTGGATCTTCTGGGGCCTTGGTCGAGGCCCTGAGTGCTGCTGCCACCACCACCACCACCAATTCGAGCCCCAGGGAGGCCTAGCCAGCCACATTCGTTCTTCTGCAGAGGAGGCAAGCAGAGGCGTGAGGATCGAGAATCCATCTTGGTGCTGGTGGTGGTGGTGGAGGAGGATACTTTGTGCCTTGTTCCGGCCACATTTTCTCCAATAGACTGGAGATTGACAAAATGTGGCCTGGAGCAGGGCAGGGTTCTGGGACTGGAGAGTCAAAAATGCCCAGCTAGGATGGTACATTTTTGGACCCTCCAATCCAGGATTGTCCTACCAAAATCTGGGAAATGGCAATCCGACAGTCAAGCAACCCTGGAGGCAGACAAGCGGGGCAGTGGTATGAGAGGGAGGGAGGGAGGGCAGGGCAATCTGGCACCACTGTCCTGCCCCAAAGCCCTTTCTGGGTACCTGCACTGGGTGACACCAATCCTGGGGATGGCATTGAGTATAGCCAGTGGTGAGCAATGTTGGCAGTTGTAGTCTAACATCTGGAGGGCCTCATGGTTCACCCCTCTGCTTAAAGAGCACGTGCTATCACCAGGCAGAGCAAAAAATGTTTCCTCTTCTCCAAGGCTAGTTTACCATATTTAGCCACTCCTTGTGTTAAATAGTAGTCTGTCACTGACAATACAAATGCAATTTTATTTATTTATTATCTCCAGTGTTAACATTTGGAGCAGGCAGAAGTCAGGGTACAACATTCCTAAGTACTGATCTGATGAAAATGTTAAAATAAAGTGACTGAAAGTCCTATGCCTTCAGACAACAAGTAGGAATGTGTCTACTCATCATACAGTGTCTACACTAATCTACATTTAGTTAAAAGCCTCTGGAGGCCTTACCAACAAATGTAGGGACAATTCTCACAGGGGACAGTAAAACTGTTGGACAATATAATAGAGTAAGTAGATATTAGTACTACCACATTAAATATTCATTTTCTCCACAGTGATAGGTGTGTGTGGGGGAAAACCAATAGAAATTATTTATCCTTGCTTGTGAGGACAAATTACTTGAATTTACATAGAAGAGGCATGGAGTGAGTATTTTTGAAGAAGTCTAGATAAGCATTGTACTTTTTTGAAACGCCAAGCAAAATAATACGATTAGCAATCTATCCTATTACACTCTGACTTCCCCCACCCCAACTTTCAACTCCAATATACCTGTGGATGTACTTCCAGCTCCACCAAGATGCTTGAAAAGTAAACCGAGAGCCACAAAAACTCACAGTATAATAAATGAGGTATAATAGTTTCAAAGCTGCTGCTTGATTCCTTCATCCCACCCTTTCCATTTTATGCTGAAACTGATTAACATGGCTCTCTCCTTCAGATCTTGTGTCAGAGGTTACAGTTTGCAACTTTACAATATTGTAGCTCTATCCCAGATAATTCTTCTAGTGAATTACAATGATGTGTGCTGGAATATTGAGAATGTTGTCCTGTTGCACAATGGAAGTTCTTCTTGCACAACAAGTCCCATTGTGTTCCCATTGCATAATGGATCCCACACACTCTGAAGCCCACTGCACAATGGGACTCATGGTACAATGACCACACTATTGGCTTCTTCTGAACAATGGTCCCAGAAGCACAACTATGTCTGTGCTATGAGTGTTGCACAACATCATAAATCACGTTTATATGATCTTAACTCAGTTTACAATGATATAAATATCCAAGAAGATGCCAGCCTATGTTTACAGTTTATGTTACTATTAATAAATAGTTCATTTTGCTTTTGTGTTCCTTGGGAAGCTGCCATGTAGATGGGAAAGACCAAAACAGCTGGTCCACCCACATGGCAATCATACTGAGATACACATCACTGTGGCATGGAAATGTATCTTGGGAAGGACCTCTCATTCCACTGTGTGGGAGAGAAAGAAAGAGAGTGAGAGTCAGACAGCGCATGGAAGAAAAAGAAATGAGAAGAGGACATCTCAGAAGATGCAAGCATCTTTCCATTTCTGTCATTTTGCTTTTCTTTCAGTTTAAGAAATAGTTTATTTTATAATTATTATTAGGCTAGTGTTTTTGGAACAGGGCTATTGCCAAAGGAGCCCAATGAGAGAAATCAACCGCACTGATCTACTCAGAAATGATCATTGTATGCCATTTTCTTGTGCGTGTCTCTCTCCTTTCCCTGGATTTCCAGCCTTCCTGCCGAACTTCAAAGGGGTTCTCATTGCTGCTTCTCTGTTATTATCAGTTCTTTACTCTTGCAGTGTAAAAAAAATGATGGCACATTCTTTTTTTAAAAAATTATTAAATTTTTATTATAAAACATAACATCCTTAACACATGTACAACAATACAAAACATACAATCTAACTAAACATAAATTCCTATTCTAAACAGTAAACAAAACTACACATTTCAAACAGAACTTCCTTACTTTTCAAGTTTACCTGATTATCATATAGGTTTTTCTCCCTGTAAATTCTCAAATGTAAAAAAGAATTATTCCACATAATTTTAACCAAACCATCATAAATTCATATTTGTAAATTGTTGTTTTTCATACCTATACTTCTATACATTTTACAGATTTTATTAGTCCTGACCATTTTTCCAGTTTTGTCTCCACTTGTTTTCTAAGTAACAAATCAAAGGATTCCAGTCCTTTTTGAATTTTTCTACAGATTTCTTTTGCAAAATTTGTGTTAATTTATCTATTTCCATGAAGTCAATCAATTTGAATATCCAGTCTTTTAAATCTGGAGTTGTTTTTTTCTTTCCATCTTGATGCATACAATAATCTAGCAGCTGTTGACATATAAAACATTAATCTTCCATGTTTTCTCTCTTCATTATTACATAACAAATATCTTTTAGAGTCTTTACTTAGTTTTATACTCAATATTTCTTCTGTTGTGTCATGAATTCTTCTCCAGTAATTTTTAAATGGTAGAATGTGCCCGTTTCTTTTTCGCATTTCCAACACAGATTATTCAGATTTTTATTCATCTTTGCCAATTTATAAGGTGTTAAATACCATCTATACTGCATTTTGTAAAAATTTTCTCTCACATAGTAACTTTTAAAGTATATTTTATTCTTCTTGTCCATGTTTTTCCCCACTGTTCCAAATTTATATTCTTTCCAATGTTCTGGGCCCATTTTACCATTTGGGGTTTAACCAAATCTTCTTCCATATCTAATTTCAGTAATGCTTTGTAATACTTATTTATTTTATGATTGTCTTCTGACTTAACAATATTCTCCAAATCCGAATCTACTTCTCCAATATCTGTACACTTTTTATCCATAATAAATCTTTCTCAAATTTGTTGGTATGTAAACCAAGTGCAGTTGTATCCCATAGTCAATAGTTGTTCTTGTGGTTTCAATTTAATCTCACCCTGTCTGTTTTCCAGTAAATCTTCATGTGTAACCCACTTATCTTTACATAGTTTCACTCTATTAAAGAGAGCTTCATTTGAAGAGGCCCATTTTGGAGTTTTTTGGCACCATTTTGGTTTCACTTTTAACCAAACTCGTAGCAGAGCATGTCGAATAAAATGGTTATTAAAATCTTTATTTACTTTCAGTTTGCTGTTAAATAAGTAACCGTGCCACCTATATTTTATTCCAGAACTTTGCAATTGCAACATTCTTTCTTTTTTAAAATTTAATCCAGTCAGTAACCCCATCCATGCATCTCGCATACTAATATAATTTTAAATTTGGTAATGCCAAGCCTCTATTTTTTTCATCGTGCATATATTTGAATTTAATTCTGTTTTTTTCCCCTGACCATAGACATTTTGATATGTCTTTATGCCAAATTTTAAATGATATATCATTTAATATTATTGGTAAATTTTGAAATAAAAATAACATTTTGGGCAAATTTATCCCACCTTTCTAGATTTTTCTTAGTTTCCTGCCATTTAGTCTTACAATTGCTCTTAAAAAGGTCCAAATTCTTTGTTGTAATGTTGATTCCTAAATATCTTATTTTCTTACTAATTTGAAATTTCTTTTGGATTTTTACCTTTTGTTTATCTTCGTACATATTCATTAACAGCATTTTAGATTTTTCTTCATTTACTTGGAGTCCCGATACTTCACTGTATTCTTTTATTACTCTAAGTAGTTCACTCATGTTTTCTGTTGGATTTGCCAAAGAAATCATTAAGTCATCTGTGAAGGCATACAATCTGTACTCCATATTTTTAATTTTAATCCCTTTGATTCTTTTGTTTGCTCTTATAGAATTGTTTAGAATTTCTAATGTTATTATAAACAGCAACAGTGAAAGTGGACACCCCTGTCTCACACCTTTTTGGACTTTATAATTTTTAGTAGTTTCACTATTAACTATCCAAGATGCTTCTTGATGTTTGAAGATGTTTTCTATCCATTTTTTAATAATTTGATCCAACATCCATTTTCTCTACAGTTTTTTCATAAAGCTCCAATTTACTTTATCAAAAGCTTTTTCTGCATCGTTAAACAATAGTGCCAATTTTTTATCTATATTTTTTTTCATAGTATTCAATTATATCTAATATATTTCTAAAATTGTCTTTGATTAATCTATTTGGCAAAAATCCCGATTGATCTTCATGAATCTAATTTGTTAGTATTTTTTTTTAATTGTTCTGCCATTATTCCAGTAAAATTACTATCACAATTTAATAAGGAAATTGGTCTGTAGTTTTTTGGTTCTAGGTGGTCATGGATTTTTTTTAGTATTAATACAATGTTTGCTTGTGTCCAAGATTTTGGTATTTCTCCTTTCAAGATTCCATTAATTGTGCTTTGGAGAGGTGTTATTATCTGTTCCTTGAATGTTTTATAGAAATCTGTTCCCAAACCATCAGGACCAGGGATTTTCCCTGATTTCATTTTCTTCATAATGTCCGCTATTACTTGTGTTGTTATTTCTTTGTTCAATTCTTTTTTCTGTTCTTCTGATATTTTGCTTATTTTTTGTTGTTTTAAATATCTCTCGATTTTATCCTCATCAATTTTCTTTTCTTTGAATAGCTTTGGATAGTAGTTAAAAATATTTCTTTTATAGATTTTTGGTCAGTATTTACTATATTGTTTTGTTTCAGTTTTGTAACAATTTTCTTCTTTCTTTTTAAAGTTTATATGTACATTCTGACTTTGCTCTTCTCAAGTTCCCAAGTTCACATTTTGGCCCAGACCAGTGTTGCCAATTTCCGGGGCATTTAATTAATTTTTTCCAGGGATTTTGATTTAATAATAATAATAATAAATATTGGGGAATTCTGGGAATTTTGGATTTTGGTAAAACATTCCGGGGAATATCTTCGATGCTTGTTGGCAACACTGGCCCAGACATCTAACTCTCAAGGCAGCTGGCATGGGTACTCTTTTGTTTGCATATGTTTGATAAATCTTTAGCAGTTGCAAATTGTGATAAAATGAGTTGATATTGATGAAAAGGTTGTTGTTGTGTTCCTTCAAGTCATTTCTGACTTACAGTGACCCTAAGGAAACCGTATCATGGGGTTTTCTTGGCAAGATTTGTTTAGCAGACGTTTGCCATTGTCTTCCTTTGAGCCTGAGAGCATGTGGCTTGCCAAAGGTCACCCAGTGAGTTTCATAGCCAAGCAGAGACTCAAAACCTGGTCTCCAGAGTCATAGTTTAACACTCAAACTACTGCACGATGATGGCTCTCAATCTGGAAAGGTTACAGATGGATTATAAAGCACTTTCTTTTTTCTACCTAAACTTGATGAGTATCACCTAAACTAAAATATGAGAACCATTTTAATTTTAAATGCAAAAAGAATGGAATAGAGTGGTGACATAGGACTACCCTGATTTCTACAGTTGAACATTCTCTTGTATACAAGAGGTATATAATAAGGAGACCTCAATCTGGTTTGTTTATGGAATACAAGATTAAAAAAAAAACTTCCAGAAGCTGAACAGATGGTCTCTCTGTCATTCACTTTATATATGCAAGTATGTATGTTTCTACATGTCTATCTGTACATTTGTGGACACTGTTGAAGAATGCTAATCTTAACCTTAACCTTAACTTTAATCATCTGTTTCCTTTTAACCAGTTTACCATCTGCTTCCTTGTTTGGTATCATTAGAATCAGAATAGTTCCAGTTTCAAACAATTTTACCTGGTCTTTCTGAAACCTTTTTCCTCCAAACAGCTTGGGAGACAGAAGCCAACATAGTTAAATTAGCACAACACTCAGAAACACTTTTCACATTTCGATGGAGCCCTGGTGGCGCAGTGGTTAAATGCCTGTACTGCAGCCATTCACTCAAGACCACAAGGTTGCGAGTTCAAGACCAGCAAAAGGGCCCAAGCTCGACTCAGGCTTGCATCCTTCCGAGGTCGCTAAAATGAGTACCCAGAATGTTGGGGGCAAATTAGCTTACTTGCTAATTAGCTTACTTGCTGTTCACCGCTATGATCTTTGGAATAGCGGTATATAAATAAAACAAATTATTATTATTATTATTATTATTATTATTATTTATGCCAGGCCATGTTAACAAAACAACCCTTACTTAACTGATCCCTACAGAAGACTTGCCTAAGCATCATACCATCTATTTTTAATTAATTGTTTTTTGGTTTTTTTAGTGCAAACAGCATGGCAGTTGCAGCGCAGAATAATGATAATAATAATAATAATAATAATAATAATCAAACAAGAAACAAACCAGCAAACAAAAAAGGTGAGGGCGTCTCTCCTCCTTGCAGAAGATGTTCAGCAAGAAACCTCATGGCATAAGAAAGAACCATTAATGATGAAGCTATCATTTTTAGAGAAATATGATTAGGAAGCAACAAGCTGTCAAGAGAATATTATAGTTGTCTCAGTTAAAACCATAAAAAAGAATTCAAAGAATATTTTAAATAAAAACAAAAAATTAAGCTAGGAACACAAGGAGAGCCCAGTTGGATCAGAGTCATCACAACTCCATAGTATGAACAGTTTGATATCTCTTTGATTGTAATGCCATAATCCTATATAGTTTGGTGTGGTACCTAGAATTCTCTAATTAGAGAGCTCTGAAGTTAAGGGAGAGCACCAGATCTCTCCAACAGCAAGCATTGAACTGCAAGTCTCAGGATTCCATAGGACTGAGCCATGACAGTTAAAGTGGTATCAAAATGGTACAGTTATGTGGTGGAGCTACATTCCAAATACTCATCCAGCAATAGAATCCTGATGCCTTGTGTTGCTAATCTCAGAGGTATAAACAATTACTTTTCTGGATTACAGTTCTGAGAATCCTTCAGAAAGCATGACCAGTGTTTATAGTAATAGTATTTATTTTTGTTTGTTTTTAAGTCCAGGAAGTAACGTTTCCAAGCTCTGTTTTAGGCAGCCCATAAGCAGGGCAAGAAATCAAAACTAATTTCTGGGTTTTGCTCCACATCAATAGATATTTAAAGGTAAATTGCATCTCAGTGTAGAGACCCAGGGGCTATACAGATTAGCCTGAAGGGGCAATGAGACACTGCCCCTATTAACCCCGGATTGGGGCTGCAGCAACCGCACGCAATGGCTCCGATCTGGCCTTCGGAGGATGCAAAAAGGAGAGGCAAAACACAGCTCCTTCTTGTGCCTTTAAAGGGTGCCATATCCGCCATGGCACGGCGTAATGACACTCTTTTGGCGCTGCATCATGTAGATGCAGTGCCAGATTGGCATCATCATGGCGCATGACATGTAAATGGGCACACGCCAAAATGGTGCCATGGGGCGGGGTATTGCATTGAGCGTGCGGATGCTATGCCGTGACTCCACCCACAGGCCGACCTTTTGGGCCAGTCTGTAGTCACTGGCCTAATTTGCACTGCAGAAATTTGACATAAAGTCAAATGGAATTCTGGGATTTGTAGTTTGTAGAAGAACTACAGACAAAATCTTTATAATTATTAATGCTACTACAGTGGTTTGTGTGTCCTCTTTACTCTTCGGGAATGCATTGCTATTTGAATTATCTTTTGTTATTAACATTTTAATTATTTTTAAAATTTTAGAAATATACACAATATATACAGAAATGCTTCGCCTTTACAGGTGTCATCACTCGTTGTGTTTCAAATTGATTAGCTCATCTATCTGTGCAATGCACATCATGTATTTCCAATAAAATAAAGACCTAACAAGCAATCAACAAAATTTTTCATTGGCTAAATTTGGTTTTACAAAATTTACAATTTATATTTCTATATATTGTGGTACATTCCTTGAAGCCTCTTTTATCTACAACCATATCCTATTCTCAGGCACATTTCTTTCATAAACATGGTTTAAATCTACCTATACATTTCAACTAAAATGCATTCACTGAATCAATGTAACTTAAATGAGACTGCTGTGATGCTGTAGAGTTAATGCAATTTGACACCACTTTAACTATCATGGCTCCATCCTATAGATTTCTGGGATGTGTAGTTCTAGCACCAGAGCTCTCTTACAGAGAAGGCTAAATATCTCACAAATCCCAGAATTTCATAACATAAATAAATAATAATAATAAAACTTTATTTATACCGCTTTTCCAATTATCAAAGCGGTGTACAACAAGAATATAGTTACATACAGGTTAAAAATATAAAATCTGCATATCTCAGTATACATAAAAACACATGACCAAGAATCTATCAGTCAAAGAAGTGCAAATCTATCAAGAATAATGACTACAGAGAGTCAGACGGATATGCTAGTCGGAATAAATGTGTCTTCAGAGCCTTTTTAAAGGCATCCAAAGTGGAGCAAGCTCGGATTTTGTCAGGAAGGTTATTCCAGAGAGTAGGTGCTGTCGATATGTATGACCTTTTGTGAGTTGTTGACAGCCTCACTCTCGGACATTCTAATAAAAATTTCCCTGATGTTCTGAGAGTGCAGGGCGGATTGTGTGGGAGGAGGCGCTCCTTCAAGTAGCTCAGGCCCAAGCCATGTAGGGCTTTATAGGTAATAACCAACACTTTGTATTGAGCCCAGAAGCTAATGGGCAGCCAGTGAAGAGATTTTAGTACCGGGGTTATATGGTCTGCCCTGGATGTTCCAGCGACCAGCAACATTGAGCCATGAACAATTTGTTAGACCATTGATAGGTATCCTGCAGAAATTTCTTTAATGCTCCTTAAAGTCACCTAAGTATCATCACATTCTGTCATAACAAATTCCACAAGTTAATTATGCAGATAGCACATATTTATTAGGTAGCATAAGAAAGTAATTCTCCAAAGAACAAGTGTTCTTTGGAGAATTAAAAAGAAATCTGTTTATCTAGGTTATTAGTGAAAAGCTCTGAAAGGTAATGTCTGATTTAAATATTGCAAAAAAATAAAAACTGGGAATTAGCACAGGGTTTCATAGTGCATGAATAGCTGGATTGGACCTGAATTGGGCATTGCACCATCCCCTTCTCTATGCTGAAGAGTGCAGGAAAAGAGGCTAATCTGTTCCCAGAGCTGTGACCCATGCAGTTGTACATGCAGGGCTCCTTGTAAAGACCGCTGCGGAGAAAAGCAGAAGGACACCCTGATCACATGGTAGGAGCTGGAGATTAGTATGGCCCCCCACCATATGATTGGACTTCCTCTCCATGGAGCTCTTGCAGGTACAACAGTGATGGCCATAGCTCTGGGGATGGGCCAGCTGTTCTGGTGCAGTGTCAGCCTGGCTGACTCATGTGAACAATGCTGCTCCGCTATATAAGATATGGCCTGGTGCATGTGGCCATCATTGTGACCAGTCCGGGGCCAGTTCTGAAGCATAATGGCCCTGACTGGCCCCAGATTTTCAGACAATACAGACAAGAGCTTAGTTAGTCTGCAAGGTCCAAAACACACTGTAGAATTAATCCAGTTTGAGACCGCTTTAACTGCCCTGACTCTATGCTAGGGAAATTCTGGGAGTTTTCTGAGACATTTAACCTTCTCTGTCAGAGAGCCCTAGCGCCCCAAGAAACTGCAGTTCCAGGATTCCCTAGCACTGAGCCAGGACAGTTAAAGTGGTCTCAAACTGGATTACAGTGCGCCCATGCCATATGCAGGCACACTATATGTGACTTTCAGCTTATGCTGAAGCCGTGTGGCAATAAAATGAATGGCGTGTGTGCTTGTGGTGCATGCGCTCCGCCATGCCACGAGCATGAGCCCCATTGTATTCAATGAGGCTCGAGCATGCACATTTTTTGCCTTATGTGTGTGGGGGTCCAGAACAGATCCCCCATGTAAGGTAAGGGCCCACTGTATTTCTGAAGTGTATTTTGGACCAAAAATGCTACAAGACGCTACTGCATACTGATTCAAACCAGCACAGCCATGTCTTTGAATTCTGCCTGTGGGGAAATATATCTTTACTTCAGTAACTTGGAATACATAAGCTACAATGAGGGAAGTGATCAGTTATTATGATATCAAGCTTTCAGGATATGCCATTCATATATCAACTCCTGGGACAAATCAGACTTCTGCTTGCCTGAATATATTGACAAGAAAACAAACAATGAAACTAGATTAGTAGGGGTTGAAATATATGACTTTATGGATACAACATTTTCTTGATTAGGGATTCATTCGCTTTTTATGGTTCCTTGAGATATCCGAAGCAAGGTTTGCTAACTTCAAAAACTAATTAGTGATGATTCATGCATACAAACAAAAGTACATTTTTCATTTTTTAAAAGAACAGAGCACTGCATTTAATCTTCTACTTTGTAGTTGCTTAGTGAAATGAATTTTTAAAAACAGACTACTGGTCCAAACACAGAAAAATTATGTCATTTACAATGTCAGTCGAAGGCTTTCATGGCCAGCATCCATGGTTTTTTATGGGTTTTTCAGGCTATGTGGCCATGTTCTAGATTTTTTTCCCCCTGAAGATGCCAGCCACAGATGCTGGCGAAATGTCAGGAAGAAAATTTTCTAGAACATGGCCATATAGCCCAAAAAAACCCACAAAAAACTATGTCATTTACACTTTCATAATTTGAAGTTTTAGTTTTGGCTTTTTCCATCTGATTGGATGTGCTTAAAAAAAATCACATGCATTTTTCAGAAAAATGTATTCATTTTGAAACTGTGAAAACAAAAAAGGATCAAGTTGTGATTTTATTGAAAATCTAGCCTATAAAATAAATAGTACTTACTAAATCCCTCATTTAACTGTCCTAAAAATGTTTGCAAACGGCAGTTTTCATGGAAGTTGTTTCTATTCCAGTGTTATGTCATTTTCTTCAACCATTCACAAAACTAATCATAGTCAGCATTATTCCTTTAACAGCTGGTTCAGGTGGTGAGCACTCACAGGTGCCAAAATGGAGCCACTGAAATTCAAAAGGGAGGTTTTGCACAGCTGTTTGCACCACAAGATAAGCAGAACTGCAAAACAATTTTTAAAGGGAGGGTTAAAAACAAAACAAAAGAACCTAATGTGGTGCATGTATATTCTTTTCTGTTTTTCAGAAAACAGAAATTAAAATTTGGTGTGTATGCATGTGGGAATTGGCTTGCTGCCTTTGCAATTTAAGAGAAACTGGGAGGAGGGTATGGTTGATCTTGCCAAAATCCTGACCACCAGCAATCCTATGTAGGAGCTTATTAGGAGGTGAGGATAATGTGCAATGTGACATTAGTGGAAGTGCTAAATCAGAACTTGGCTGCCGTAATAGCCTGAATGAGGACCAATAATCAACAGCTTTAGTCCAGAACTGATGGTAATATTGTTGAGCAACCATGAAATAATGAGACCAGATACAGTATTTGGGGTTAAACAAGAGCCTTCTTTACTGACCAAAATCTAGTTAAATATTTGAGGCCTGGGGCTGAACAAACAAAGGGGGGGGGGGGGGAGAAAGCTGCTGCAGGCATGGCTGAGGAACAGATGTCAACCTATGACACCTCCCCAGCTATCTTTGGGAAAAACACCAGACCCTGAGGGCAATCTAGAGAGACTGTTTGCCATCTCAGATGGTCATTTTGGAAGGCCACCCTGGAGGGTTCCCTCCCAAGCCATGTGACTAGCCCCATGATTACCCCCAAGGGCTGACTCTTTCCCAAGCTCCCTGGTCTCACCCCTGGTCTTTGGCGTTTACTTTCATTATACTTTTGGTATTAGCAAGTTGTTTTTTTTATTTTCCAGAAATTTTGGATGCACCCCACTGGCTGCTTTTATGCTGCTACTGCTTCCTCTTCTTCAGTATTTTTAAAAAAATCTTACTGTATATACTCATGTATAAGTCCATAATTTTTAGTAAAATAATTGACCTCCAAAAAACTGTATGAATTATCCAGAGGTCAATGTAAGTACTTTAACTCTAAGCTCTGATGTCACAACCAACTACCATTCCCAGAATTCCATAGCACTGACCCATGGCAGTTGAAGTGGTGTCAGACTGGATTATTTCTGCAGTGTAGAGGCAGCCTCAGAAAACCTTTATTTGGCAACTATAGACTCATTCCAGTGACTTTCATTGTCAGAACAAAACAACAAGTATTAGCATACATTATTTTAAATTCATGATGGTTTGTATTCTCATTCATTATAATTAATAAAAACCACATACCTTCCTAAATGGAACAACCTTGAACATGCCTCCTCTCTGCCTTATCTTTCTGACTGTGATCACCAAATAGCTGCTATGTCCATTTCTAACATGTCCTTCCCACATGTTATGGCAGTACAAAAGCAAATCCAATTTCTGATAAATGCAACATTGGGTCTTGGCCTATGTTTCACAAAATATTTAAAGATTTTAGATAATTTATCTCAAAACTGTAAATCTGGTGGTTGAAGCCAACTAGAGTAGACCCACTGAGTGAACTTCAGAATTATAAATGAACTGTTACGTTAATCCCACCAATTCAATAAATCTAACCCAATTAGACTGGCAACTAGAGTTACCATAGGAAACATGCAGGCCTCCAAATATTGTTGGACTGCAGTTCTCTTACCACTGACTATGCTAGCTAGGACTTCTGGGAGATGCACACCAAATCAGGTGGGGCTACATAATTTCCACAACTGCCCCAAACACTTATTGAATAATCATACTCAGAATAGTCTTGTTTAAATCAATAAGACTTAAATTGGTTCCACTGATTTGATTCTATGACTGATTCTGGATTCAATTCCATATTACCCTTTTCTGTTGTCTAACTTATAAATATTTACTTCTGTCAGTTAGGATAGCTGTAAATCCTTCTGGCGCACCCCCAAATTGTTCCAATATGACTGCCCCCCCCAGTTGATAATATACAAATTCATATAGACCATCTGAATCAATAGCATATCTGAGAAAAAAGAGTCAAGCAAAGGAATTGTTTTTGGTAGAAATTAAACATGCTTAATTTTATCTGAGTGGCACCCAATTATTCTGACCCAGTGACTCTTTTTTGTGTGTCACAGGCATACTGTGTCAGTAGAACAACTGTTCCATGCTTCCAAGCCCTACAATCCTCTGTGTGCAGAAAAACAGAAAATACTACTCTCCCTTTTCAATACAGAAACCTGCACAGAAACCTGCTGTGCATGAATGATGAAGGAATCATAGACCATCTGACAAAGTGGATCAAAAGTGTAGCATTTTCAGAAGAAGGCCCAATAGTGAACAGGTAGCTAGAATGTCCTTGCATTTCAGTGCTGCAGCAAATGTACCTCCCCATTGTGACAGCTCATTCTTTCATATCAATCCAGACACAAATGGGCATCTACATTCAGCTACACCCATGCTGTATTAATGTACCTCCTTACAGCAAGAAAGAAATGCACAGGTAGCTACGGAAGTCACAGCACCAGAATTTGGAAAAGTGACTTTTTTGGACAACAGCTCCATGAATCCACTAGCCAACATGGCCAATGGCTAAACTGATTGGAGGAATCTGGTAACTGAAGTCCAAAAATGTAACTTTCCCAAGCTTTGACAGTGCTCAAGAGACAAACCTCCTTGAACTCCATATGAAATGGATGATTCTTAAAGCCATCCCTCTCAAAGACCTTAGCCATATGTGACAAAGCTCACTTAGAACACAGGAGCCTCTCTACATCAGTCTTGCATTCACTAGAAAACATGTGCTGTATAACATTGGTTCTGTTTTACTTTCCATCCTGCATAAATAGCATTGACAAACAATGCATTTATTCAGTCAATTTATATTCTGGACATCTCTTGTGAAGACACAATACAAATACAAAGGAGAAAGAATTAGAGAAAACCGAGAGGATCAAAAGAGGCCTAGCATTAGAAACATGGGGATAAAATATTTAAAAGCTTTGCTTATTTCAGCATTGATGGGTCTAGGCAGTCAATGTTCTTCCCCCGAAAAACCCGAGTTTTTAACCTTAAATGCTTTTCTAGTTCTTCCTGTGTTTCTGTGGTAACAGTGTGTTTCCATGGTTTCTCTTAATAGTCCAAGGCATTATTTGTAATCTAACTTTGGATATTCAGGTACAACTAATAAACATGTACATCACAGATACACGTGTGTGTTTGCATGCCTGTATGTGTGTATAAGTATTAATCAATTGAATGTGTCTTGTTTTGCTTAATGTCCCTTTAAACCGTACTGACTATTGTATTACTGGAAATTAGGACATTCTGCACTAATCTCCAGAGAATAAGCTCTGTCATCCTGCCTATATTTGTCTGTGTTCAGTGGTTTTTTAAAAAAGTAAAATAAATCGCTGTAACTGTTAATTGTTTTCTAATTTGGTAATCTTGGAAAATCCCAGGCTCGGCAATTACATTTTAAATGGTCTTTATAGTGTTAGATTTGTCAAACAAATTTCTCAATATATACACAGTGAATTTTCATTCATATATAATCTTCAGTGTAGCCTTAGGCCTGCATTACTATGTGAGACATGGCAGGGTTTGCTCAATGTCATTCTCATTACTAGCACTCTATTTAGATTCATTCCCTGTTCATTCAGTGTAGAGCTTACAAAAGTTACCTGTTTGGCTACATCTTAACACTCTCCTCCTAGTCAGCATAGTAAGTGCTGAATTCTGCATTCTGTAGTTAAAAGAGATTTTTTTTCAAGATCTTTTCCAGCACTTGCAAAGGGATCTTATAGTATCTTTGAGACCAACTGAAAGAAAGAAGTTGGTAGCATAAACTTTCAAAGATTTAAGTCTACTTCATCAGATGCATCCAAGTACGAACCAGGGCTGACTTTGCCTAGCTTCCAAGATCAGACGAGATCATATACACTCACAAAATGGAGGAGCTGAATCTAAATTTTGGGATATTGAGTGAGTTTCCATGGCTCAGTGAAGAATCAAAACCCTGGTCTCTAGAGTTGCAGTCTGTTACTAGCCAGAGAGTTCGGTGTCCTGTGGCTTCTGTCTGGCCAAGCTTCCTTTGCCTGCCAACTTCTCTTGACTTACATGGACTGACTACTACTTGCAAAGATAATGAAATATGGTCATTGGCACTACAGGATCTTGCAGCTGCTCTAGGTCCCAAACAGGTAGGTAGGGGTGTGTGTGTGTGTGTGATTTTGTCTGATTTTGGAAAGCAAGGTTAGTCTTGGTTAGTACTTGGATGTGAGATCATCTCTGAGAATTCCTTGCTTAAGAAAACTATGAAATTAACGGGGTCACAATAAGTCAATATGCAACCTGAAGGTGCACACATATACACCCATCCATGCACGCACACATACACACACATGTTTTAGAAATCATTTCTGATAGGATAAAATTACACAGTGGGCTGAATCCAGCTAAATGAATTCCCACCCAGATATTCCCATCCAGACATGTGGGGAGTGCAAAGATTTCCAAATTTATGTAGAGCATTCAGGGGCCTAGTTATCATATGAAAATTAGCAATTGCACAGACCATCCTAACTCACTCACATATTTGGATTGTGCAAATTCCTTTCCTTTGAACAGCGTTAAGTGTTTGCCTTGAAAGTCTTCTTTAAGTAGAAGATAATATCAGTGGTTATTCCCTCAGAATCTATCCTATCACAGCTAGTAATAATAACCAACTTTTTTCTTTCATGATTTGGTTTGCAATCCCAGTATTTCTAAAATGACACACTTGCTCATATTCCATAAAAGTGTGCCATTCAGGAGCTAAATTTGATATAGATATGGAAAAGCAAGGCAGTTTTCTCTCAGTATTCAAAATCAGAAATATATTCTCTGGGTTTCAAAATGGGCTGCTACTGCTGTGTCGGTATTTGGGTGAGTCAGTTGTATATGCTGAATAGAAATGACAAGAAGAAGTGAAAGGAAGATGATGGTGCTCCAGAATACTTTTCAGAGAATGTACAAAGGTGGAGCAGAGAGACTGCAAGACATGGGAAAGAGAAATGATTAGATCACTTACAATGCACACAACATGTACCAGAGTTTCTCATTATACTCACTTTGCTTTCAAATTGTCATCTGGCATATTTGATTCTGTAAAACCTTCTAATGTCATTGGATAAAATGCTCTGGAAATTTACATTTTAGCCCAACAGATCCTGATTGAGGATAGAATCCTGGGGATAGATTGCAGCTGCAGCATACCATCACAGAAATTTCTTCCACTTTGTCAGATGTTTCTTCAAGAGAAAATAGCTCAGAACTTGGAAAACAATTCATCTGAAGGAATTTCAGACAGTTCACAGTGCAATCAGAGATATGTTTCTTTTATAACAATGAAATGGAATGCCATATGAGATGTGGACAGGCACCAGTTTGGCAAACATGTTCTCATCTGCATCCATTGGAATATGATCTTTAACTGAAAGAGAACCTTCTGAGCAATGAGAGAACATTAGCAATGCCAAACTGGAAGGAGTCTACTCACATGGTTCCATGAATAATGATTGTTATTTAACAAAAATAGAAAGTTCCTGCCATGGAACATTGGATGTGCTTGAACAGGAATGAAAAGACTTGAAGGCACACCCCAACAACATTGGAAGAATATCACAATCCCGTGAGATCAGGTATTTCTCTTATAGCATGGAGCAAATGAGATGTGGGAGGCTAAGCAATGGAGTAGCACCTTCTGCAAGCCATTTTGCTTACCCTTCTTACAGTTTCTACAGACTCAAGACAATGATAGTGATTCAGACCTCAAAATGAAGAGGAAACAGGAGGAATCACCTGCCTCTCAGAGGACGACAGAGGACTCACATTTGTGATAAGAAGCCAAAGCTCCAAGGGAAGTCCCAGAGCATCCAGAAGTACTGTACCTAGTGGAAAGTTTCACAAACACCAAAATTAGGAGGTTGGTATTAAATCCAAGGGCCCATGGCAGAGGTGCCAGTTTCTTTCCTTCTATAGTTCAAGGTAGACAAACAAACAAGCTTCATTTATATACCGCTTCATACTGCCTAAGCGGTTTACAACTGTAAGCTAATTTGTCCCCAACAATCTGGGTTCTCATTTTAGCGACCTCAGAAGGATGCAAGTCTGAGTCAAGCTTGAGCCCTTTTCCTGGTCTTGAACTCGCAACCTTGTGGTTTTGAGTGAGTGGCTGCAGTACAGGCATTTAACCACTGCGCCACCAGGGCTCCTAGAATTGTTTTGAATTGAAGGTAAACAAACTATTTCATGCACAAAATTATTAGCCATCTTGGCTCTTGGCCTGGGAGAAAAGCAGCATATAAACAAACAAACAAACTGACTAACTAACAAATGTAATTTGTATAAAATTACCTTCAGGCTATGAGTAGAAGGTGTAGATAAAACATAAATGAATATCATGTTTAAGCTCGAGCCCCATTTCCAAGGTATCTTATTATGGTGACGCAATCATTACAAAATCTGAACAACCCTGAAATTCAAAACAATTCTAGGCCTAAGAATTATTGATAAGGGAGACTCAACTTGTAATAAGCATTTCATTTATATGCTACCTTTCCCATGTTGTGGGAGCCAGCTTTTCCAGTTTCTGATACAAATAATTATTTCATTTCTATTTGGGGTGGGATCCAAGCTGGCTCACCAAAAGAGTCAGGTAAAAAGAGTAAAATTTTAAAAAGCATTTGAAACCATCCTATTAAGAGAAATGTAACCCATGTAATTAGACCTCATGGCGAAGTGGTCAGATGGGACAAAGTAGAATGGATAGTGTTTCGTTGGTTGGTTTCCCTGGAAACAATAGAGAATCTTTGGCAAGGTGGGAGTTGAGTCAGTTGAGGTTGAGAAGCAGTTGAAAGGTGGAGAGACATGAAGAGAAGAGGCATTTTTTGGTTACTGTGCCTATTTCCAATTTGATGTAAGTGTTTTGAGTCCTGTCTTTGTTTCAGTGGAACCTACTCCTGCTTTGTGTGGGCATCACAAGATGGACTGGTTGATCTCACCTAATAGCATCCTTCTTATTCATTTATTCATTGGCTACGCTCATTGAACTACATGGTTGTGTTATTTCTTAAATTCTGTCCCACCTTTCTTCCACGAGTGGGTCTCAAGGTGGCTTAGAATACAAAATATAGAATGAATAAAAGCATTATCTACACATGCTAGTAAAAGAAAAGGATGGTGTTGTTCCTTCGGTTGGCAGTTAGTTCTCAAAGATCTGTAAAGGATAATGTACAAATGTTAACTGAAGGAAACAGAAGATTGGAAGATTGGAGGACAATGGCTTGCAGATATGTTGCATAGACAGTAGTAAATGGTGAATTCCATGTTAGTGGGTTGGTGAATCTGCTTTGTGTTTTAGTCTGAACTCTCTGTGGTCCTGACTCTATCTTGGAACTAGGCTCCAGCACCATGGACAAAAACCTGGAGGAAATTCAGTGGCCCAATAACACGGAAGTCACAGTCTGTCACAGTGTACATGAACTGTCACAGTGTACATGAACTGTGTGAAATGTGATTTTGTTTTGCTTTTGTCTGTCCTGAATTTCCCAGCTCCACTAAATGACCCCAAGATCAAGTAATAAGAGAGAAGGGGAAAACGGTATCTCCTTTCACCTTCTCCACCCCATGCAGAAATTTATGCACCTCTTTCATGGCCATGCTTATTCAGTTTTACCCTTTAAAAGACTCAATGGTTGTAATCTTTCACAGAAGACATATTATTTGGGAGGCAGTTCAAGAAAAATCCTACCAGGAAGGTGCCCTAAATTTATTTTCCTAGGCATATAGGCCGGTGGGGTTTTCACCCACCACTCACTTATTTATTCAGAAAACCCATCTTGTTTCCATTCACCAACAAACATCTCCATGACAGTTAACACATGTCCCTCACACGTTCTGATTTTCAGTCTCACCTCCTCATCCTTGGCCCGCTTCTTATAAACCCTGTGGAACGTCTTTGCAGCAAAGTCAATCATCTTAGATGCAAATACCCACAGGTTCCTGGAAAATCAACTGAATTATATTTTCCCTTTGTGCTGACTGCAGAGCAGCCATTTGACAATAAATATCCCAGGTAAGTTTCTCTTGAGAAAAACGACTCTATCCTGACCCTAAAACAGCCTGGGCCACCTGAAAGTCTGCCAGAATTCCCCTCCCCACAGATTGTAGGTGGCATTTAGGGGCAATCTGGTAGGTGGAGCCCTGCAAGGTCCCCTGGGGCAACAATTCAGCCTTCTATACAGTTGGTTTAGATCTCTCATTCCCAAATGTTGGTCCTTCAGGTGTTTTGGACTTCAACTCCCAGAATAGCCAGTCAATTTGAGCAACAGTCAGAAGTTTTGGGAGCTAAAGTCCAAAACATTCAAGGGATGAAAGTCTAGGAATCACTGGTCTAGACTGGCTGGCATTATAGAGCTGCCATATCAGAATGTGACCAGTTGAAGTCAGGTCACCTTGTCAAATTTAGTATTTACCACAATTTCCCACAGCAAACCATGGGCAAAACCTCTCATGCCATCTCAGCCCTTAGAGAAGTGGTTCCCAAACTCTGACCTTCTGGACTTCAGCTCCCAGAAGCCTCAGCAATTTTGGTCAATGGTCTAGATTTCTGGAAGCCAAAATCCAAAATACCCGGAAGGCCAGAGTTTGTGAGTCACTCCCCTATAAGAACAATCCTTAATAGAAAGTTACAGCAGTCAAAGGACTGATGATGGTAGAATGGGGTATCCTGGAAGAGGGCCTGGCTAGCTAATGCATGAGCAAAATAATCACTCCCTGCTGCGAAATGTTGTTGCAGATCCCATTTCTGGCTCCTAGCACCAACGGGACCATACTCCTGAGACCTAAGGAAGGACTTCTATGCTGCCAGGACAGAATCCCCTCTACCCAAAGTGGGAAGAAGAAGCAAGTATCAATCCCACTCCCACCATCCAGGGATTACTGGTGTATGGGAGTGCTGAATCAGGGTTATATTCCAGGTTTTAAGGCAACTGTTCATGGTGCTGAACCATATCCCTCAAACTCAGTATCTTAGCGGGTAATAAAACTGAGAGCAGGTTGAATGAGCCTCAACATGGAAGCCGAGACCCATCACTGCTCCTCCATTCAACTATGTTCTAGACTGCAATCTGCTGTGTCCATCAGACCTCAAGGGAAGCTACAGAGAGCCAAACAAGCTCCATTTCTATAGCCTTGTCCTGGGTTTTCCTTCATTTTGGTTTCATTTGATTCTGTGGCAAAAGACCTGGCAGGAAAGTAGGTGAGGCTTATCTTTTCCAGAGCAATGTGTCCTGCTTGTTGGAATACACTTTCAGGCACTTGCAGATGTGGTTGCCTATCTTCAACAGACAGTTGTCCATGTGCTTCACCAGTTCTGGCACCGAAGTTATCCAACTCTTTCATGACCTTTCTGACTGACTTGATCTTCTCTTCTCACTCTTCTCACTTCTCAGTGGTGGAATAAACAAGAAGAAGCTATACATTAGCCATATGAAAGTGAAGGATGGAAGGGAAGGTGGGAGGAATTTTTTAAACATGCCTATTGCCTTGGACAGCTAAGGAAAGAAGAAAATCAACTCATCTAAAATGTAATGCTGGAGAAGAGTTAAATGGATACCCTTTTCTGCACAATTTCTGCGTGCTATGAGTGGAGGAAAACTTAGAATGGTGAACTTGTCCAAAAAAGCTGGATGGCCCATGTAGGAGATTGGCTAGGAGGACTATGCAACACTCAATCTGGCTGGTGAAATGCACCTGCTCATGAGATCAGCCTGCTCCTCTCACCTTTCTAGGTATGAGGTTACACCCTGGAATCCATCCAAGATACTGTCAAGTATCTGACCTTCAAATGGCCAACTTTCCTCAAACATCTTAGCTCCTGATGTCTTTTACTAAACTAGGAGAGGAGAGACAGTGATGATGGGATCTATGGGGTTTGCTTTACCTTGACCTTTCCATATTCCAACTGGTTATCCGAATGCTGAAGACAGACACAACGTTTGTGTTCATAGAAAATCCACTCCCCTGGAACGAGTCAGACATGCTAAGAGGGAGAGTGATGGGGAAGCGATCCTGGATTTCAGCCACACCCTCTTCCTGAATCTTTTAAGGATGTTCCAGGCAACTTTGAGCAATGTTTCAGGTATGAAAATCTTCAGACCTCAATTCCATGCTCATACTAGTCTCTAATGGACTTGTTCTCCTTCTTTGCATAGGGGTTCCGCTTTTTCACCTTGATCAGGGGTAGGAAAGAAAGCCAACTTCAGAAGGGAAATAGTAATAGCTGGAAGCATCCCATTTAGGTGAGAAGTGGATCCCATCTCACATGTAGCGGAGGAATCCCTGACAACCCTCTCTTGGGCTTCAAGCAATTTCATAACTGTCCATGGTGTTAAATCTATCTTGGAACTGGGCTCCAGCACCATGGATGAAAACCTGGAGGAAATTCAATGCCCCAATAATATGGAAGTCACAGTCTTCCACTGTCAGTGGTTTATAAAACAGGGATTGGGATATATGTGGTCCAAGGATGCAACTCGGGTCCCCTCCTCCTCCTCCTCTCCCCATTGCCACTACCATCATTATTTATTTATAAAGAAGTTGTATTAGCTTCAGCTGATATGCCAACTGTTCCCCTTCATAGAATCAGAGGACCTAAAGATGGTATTGCACACATTATAACCTCCAGGCTGGACTTCTGCAATGTGCTGTACATTGGGCTACCTTTGAAACAAGTCTAGAATTCCAATTTGTTCAGAAAATGGCAGCCAGACTGATTACAGATATATCCAGGAATGATCACATCATGATGATCTTAAATCACTCCACTGGTTGCTAATTCATTCCTGCGCAAAGTGTTCCAAGTTACCTACAGGATTACCCTCTCCTGTATAATCTACCCTGTACATTCAGGTCTCCTTGGAAATGTTTGCTCCAACTGGCCAGGACTAATCTAGCAACAGTTTCCCAGAGGACTTTTTCATCTGCTGCCCCAAGATTGTAAAATGACCTGATGGAAAATATATGATAGCTGAACATGTTGACTGCATTAAAAACAGCATTAAAGACATATCCCTACCCAGTCAATTTTAAAACATGACTTTTTAATTTGTATATGTGCTCTTATGAATATATTTTAATGGTTTTATAGTATTGTATTTCAACTGTGGTTTTATATGTTTTTAATTGTGTTTTGTATTTTAATGTGTTGTATCCCACCTCAAGCCTTGAGGAGAGGTGGGATATATATATATAGCCAACAATGTACATAGTGCTTTACAAGTAAAACAATAACAAAAAA
>NC_056525.1:91930855-91932751 GCF_019175285.1 Sceloporus undulatus
TTTCATCAGTAGTCATGCCAAGTCTTTGCTACCACATCAACACACACAGCCTCTTGCCTCACTGGAACATGCAATTTCACCTTCGTAGAAGGTGGGGTTTCAGAAATTTTTGTTCTTTGAGATCACAGTGCCATCTTGCTTACTGCTCTGATTGATTTTCCATGTTCTGTTCAAGGACATTCACTCATTTCAGTCCATCCCTCTTTCTTAAAGGGGATTGCTCCCACGTGTGTGTGAAGACTGCAGCCTTCAAGTGCCATTGCAGATTTGTTCCAGCTAGACCCTGGAGGAGTTTGAAATTTAGCCAGACCGAATCATTTTTTGATTTCTATACATTACCTACTATGACAGGCATAAAATATCCATAGGGAGAAAATGAAATGAAATGTAAACACAAATACTATACACACACACACACACACACACACACACACACACATATTAGGGTGTTATCTGCTCTTTTCTTTTTCTTTTTCTTTTTTGTACAAACTACCAATGCAAGATGCAGAGTTTGGAAAGGTTACTTTTAGGACTCTGATTTCCATGCTGATTGAAGGCTTCTGAGAAATGTAGCTTTACAGCTCCTAAATGTAACTTTTCCAAGCTCTGTTGCGATCTTTTTTCCCACACTCCCATCTCCTGTGGGAAGAGAACTGAAGTGCTACAACATCATCTGGTAAAACACAGAGAAAGCCCCTACTCTCCTGCTCTGTTTCTGCTTTCTTTTCTGATGCGGTAAAGCTCCAAGAAAACTGCTGTATCAGTAACAATATATCTGTTTTAAAATAACACACATTTCTAAGAAAATATTTATCAAACAACATGACTAAAAGTCTTCTCGGTTTTAATAACACGTTTTTCAACAAAACCAAATAAAAGCTGAATATCTAGTTAAGGTGCTGACTTGTTGCTTCCAGCAATATAATACAACTTCTTGTCCACTTCTCCAGAGAATCTTTTAAGAAGAAGCACATTGGCAAATTACTGCATTTCAAATCTAGAAGGATATAATTTGAACATTCTTAATACCTACACCATTAGGAGAAATCAGGAAGACTGGAAACAAGCTCTGCTTTCCCTGGGTCTTCTTTATTCCAAGATCTTAGGATTTCCAAAACAGATAGTATGCTAGTCTTTGGACTCTATATCCCGGTCTGCCATCTTGAGAAATTCCAGCATGGTGAAAAGCAAATGCAACCAGTACACAGTATATTTAATGTGTGTGTGTGGATTTAGAGATGTAGACACCCCAAGATCTGAGTTCTTTATTGACTTTTAAACATAGTCAGTTCATAAGAAGAGTCAAAAATGCTTTCTTGACATTCAAATTGCGCTGGTTCCCAGGAATCAGTACTTTAAGACCAGGTTTAGATCAAATACCATGATCTTGCCCTTGCACACTAGCTAGTATGGTGGAAAGAAAGGGGAATTAGGATATAAATCTAGAAAACAATGTGGAACAGAATCAACCATAGACCATTTACCCATAATACCTCATGCCTTCTGTGACCTAACCAAGTGTTCTCTCAAGATCACAGTCTGACAGAGCTTCTCTCTTGCTCATTGTGTCATCATCATTGGCTAAAACTATGGTGACCAAACCAGGTTCAGTAAACATGCAACAAAGATCACTTTCGTCAAGATAAGGGAAGGAAGAATGGTTGTAGTTTCTTATTGTTGTTGTTGCTTCTGCTGTTGCTGTTGCTGTTACTTTTAAGAAACAAAATCCAGCATTCCTTTGGAAGTCTTGTTTATCTTTAGCAGCAGTGGTTCTAAATTAATCTCCTGCCTCCTCAAGTGAAATAAATCTGGTATTAATGTGTGTTGTGTATCATTCCAGTTAATAATTTGCTATGGTAATAATATAGCATTTAATTAAATCAGATGATCCATATA
>NC_056525.1:91932851-91938410 GCF_019175285.1 Sceloporus undulatus
AAAAAATGAAAATCAAAAGGAAAAGTTTCCTGCTGGAGACCAGAGCCTTGGCTTGCTGTGGCCCTCTGACTTGCCCTGAATTGACCCTTCCTCCTGCTCACATTCTATCTATATACCTACTGCAAAAAAACATGCACATAGACAGAGAAAAATAATGTAAAAAAAATCAAAGGGAAAAGGTCCCTGCTGGAGAGCAGAGCCTTGCCTTGCTCTGGCCTCTGACCTGCCCTGAATTGAACCCGTCAGTCACCCCCTTTTTGCCTCCTGTCACCCTTTTGCCTCCTGTCAGATTCCCCTTTTTTGCATCCTTCCTCTGGCTCCTTCCTCCTCCTCCTCCTTCTCCAATGAGGGGAAGAAATGCTCACCCTCTGACCTTAATCCCTCCCCTGAACTTGACCAGATCATGATCGGGGGCACGTTCATATTTCAAAAAATACGGATTTTGCCCCGAATCTGGATGACCCACGCTAAAGGGCATTTGCTTGTGCATGCCTCGAAATGGATTATGACAGAATTGGGGCCAATATGAACTTCACATGTTAGAATTGATTCCTGATCCAGGGTAAAGTGTAGTCTGAATGGGCCCTAAGAGTAGTCCTGAAATGAGTAGGTTTACCAAGTCAACAACATCCCATTTCCTGAGATTGCAGGCCCAAAAGTGAGACCAAAACTGGGATTATAGGCACAGATCCTTGTGAAATCACAGAATCAGGCCAGACAAAGATTGATAAGCAAGCCATTAAAATGGGCATAGCAACCATCTAGGTAAATGATCCCAGAATCTGAGTAAACTCAGATAATATGATAATATGGCAAACCATAACCAGGAAGAAAAAGTTTTTTTTTAAAACAGCTAGCAAAATGCATCCAATAGCTTCAGTAACTGCCACTCTTTCCTCTAGGTCTTGTATCTTGTGTGGCCTTACCCATAGCACACATGAAACCAGGGCAGAGTGGTGGCAGAGGAAAGCTGGTACAAATTCCCAAGACCCAATTTTATTTGTCCATTGTTTTTGAGATCTGTTTTAATATCAGTGATTTTCAAAGAAAATGACGATACACAATATTTTTTATTACAAAGTACTAAAGATTTTTAGCCAGTCATCCCTTGCTGTAGGAGAGAAGACTGAGGTCCAAGTGAAGGAAAGGAAGCCATTGATAAGCAGTGGGTGACAGCTGAAATGGGATTCATCATCAAATCTCAGCAGAACTAATTATTTCTCATCCTACCTGTATTAATCTGCACATTTAGATTACAGTGAGCATAACTTGTCCTTTCCTGATTTTTTAAAATTTTTGGACTGCTTCAGGTCCCACTACCAATGTAATATAACTGCAAGACAAAGACTCCATCACTATTTGCAGTGTTGACACATGTGAGCAACAGAACTCAAAGAGAAGCACATAGATGTGTTTCTGATTTGAAAAAATAGTGTGAACAAAAAAAAAACCTGGAATGTATGAATGAGATTATTTGCATCATCATGCTAAAAGACAACAGTGTCTGAATAACACCTTCCTTCCAAGTAACTGAACATAGGATCTCAGTCATCCTTGCATACTTGGTGAAATAAGCAGATAATACTCTTTGTGAAGTGACACATGTGGTGCTATAATTAACAATTACTGATTACCTTGACTGTTCCTCAGGGAAGTCAATGATGTTTCCAAAGCATAAAGACAAAATCAGGCAGTCTGAACAAACATATCAGATGAAATATAATTTGATATATTAGGTGAACCAAACATCTCCATACAAAACTACATATACTTCACATGATAATTGTGTACATGATAATTCAACCTGTTCCAGACAGGTTACATAAATTAAATGAATCAAAGCACAACAACATTTCAGTTCAGAACATCTGCACTAGCCTGTCTGCAACACCAGCAAAATTTCCCTACGACATAATTAGAAATTCATGAAGGGTAATTCCTGCCAAGGATGCATGTTCAGGCAAGTTAAGACCGTATCACTGATTTCAGATAGAAAAAGGTTTACTGTATTGAGGCACGCTTGCATGGTCATACTGAAATCCCACTGCTATTATATATCAATTTTCAATGCAGAGTACTGTATATACATCTAGTTAAAATTAAGCTCCAGTGAGTTGAAAGGGGCGTGAAGTGTGTGTAGCACTACAGCTTTGGTGAAGATAAGGAACCCCAAGAGATACAAGTTTCAATCCCATGAATACTTAACTGGGGAAACTCTCTTGAACTTTGTAATATTTCTTTCTAGTGAATATGAGTATGGTTGGGCCACACAGCTGCAACCTGATGAAACTTTACTAGTGAACAAGTCCCACTGAAATTAGTGGAACGTGACAGGTGCTTCCATGTGAACATACATAGAATGATATTGTGCAACTAGACAGATATTTTTGGCTGATTTGTTTTGCGAGCAAAGTTAAAAAGGAGTGGAAGGACTTGTAGGAACCTTAGTTTGCAGATGAGAAATGGGAAAAATAGAGAAAGTTGTGGAAGAAAGAAAGATTCTCTTAAGAGCTGTAATCTTATAGCTGAAGCCACATAAAAGAAAGATGGAGCATTCATGGAATTCTATGTCTAACGGCCAAGTGACTCAATTGGTAGGCTTTCCCCATCCTATGAAGGCAGGAAATTCACTACTGATGTTCTTGCTGTCATAAAGTTAAAGTACAAGCAGAATGTCTGCAGATGCTGCTTCCATCCTTTCTTTTTGCATGCATGCACCTTTTGAATTTCTGGCTGTCATGTACTTAGTCAGAGTCATGGGATCCCCAAGGAATTCAGCAGCCCCATCTCTTCATGAGGAACAAGGCCAGAGAGTGAGAAAAGCCAGACAAAAATAGTGAGAGTTGGGAGATATAAAGAGAAGCAAAACCAAGTGGTGAAGATCCTCTCCATCCCACCGCCATCACAACCATGGTTGGTTGGGATGCAAGAGAGGGCCTTTTCCATGGCTGCCCCGAGATTCTGGAACTCCCTGCCCAGGGAGACCAGAATGGCCCCTTCCTTGATAGGCTTCAGTCGACAGATGAAAACCTTCCTTTTCAAACAGGCATTCAAAACAGAAAGTGTTTAAAGAATGACCTGAGGTGCTACATTGTTTTAATGTATTTTTAACATTTTTATCCTTGGTAAAGTTTTTGATATTTTAGCATGTAATCCATTTTAATTATTGTATTAATTTCTGTTTCAATGTACTATTTTTTATGTTTTTAATTGTAGTGTGTTATTTTTTTAATGTTGTAAGCCACCCTGGGCAAGATATAAATATAATAATCATAATCGTAATAATAATAGGACATTAAAAAAATGAGGGACATGACAAAACAAAAGCTTAAAACGCTCATACAAATGTAAATTCATGCTTTTTAGTCATGCTCAAAACGGATGGTGTTTTGAAATTCCTCCTACACAGAGGGTTGAATTGTAGGGCGTGTCTTGGAAAAGGAGGACATGGTTGTGGGTGTGGCGGTGTTGCGTAAAACTTCCTTCGATGGAGGGAAATTTGGTGAAGTGAAGAGAAAAGGAAACAAAACACAGGCAGCCAAGGAGTTTTGCCCTCAATAGTGGACAGTTATGGCAACCCTATGTCAAGTCTGCCTGACTTCCTGTATTTCCTCTCCCAGATGAGGCCTGGACCATTCCAGACATGAAATGCTTCACGCATCTCCCTGTTCACTGAGGAATTTATCACACTGGGGCTGGTTTCGACATTAAAGAGAGATTAAAGTGCATTGAAAGCATCCCACAAATGAAGTGGAAATGGTGAGTCATGGAGCGAGTGATTATCACATGCAAACTTGGCTAGTACAATGTTATTTTTATTATATTTTTATATTATTATTATTATTAGGAACAGGCACTACCAGCTCTTGCCCTTTTTCTGACGGTTTACAATAATTTTTATTATTTTATTATTGTAGCATTCCCGCTGGCAAGCCCCGGGGTTGCGACCCCCTCCCAGGATAGCAATGCTCATCAAGATTGAGATGTGGCAGTCCCGCTGGCAGACCACAGGACTGCGACCCTCTCTCAGGATGACAATGCTTTATCCATAATTAGATAGATAAGCCCATGTTGATTCGGCCGGCTTAGCTGGTCTCCATATCCTGCTTCCTTGCCTCGAAAGCACGCACCAAGCATGCACTGATCACGCACCTGTCATGCCAGTCAGATGACCTAGGAGCAAGGCTATCATCAATGATTGTAAGGAAAACAATGGACGGAAGTAAGCAAGATGACAATAAAAAGGGCTGGCCAAAACCTGGCCAGCTAAGCTTGTGCACCCCCATTCCTGTCTCTGCGTCTCTTTGCCGCGACATATTATTATTGTTATTATTATTATTATTAAATATGATAAATATAATAAATATAATAAAATATATAATATATAATAAAATAATATTTTATTATTTTATTATATTTATTGTTATATTATTAGTTTTAGGAACAGGCACCACCAGCCCTTGCCCTTCTTCTGATGGTTTACAATAATTTTTATTATTTTATTATATATATATTTATATTATTATTATTTTATTATATTTATTATTATAATTATTATTTATTAGGAACAGGCACCACTAGCCCTTCTTCTGACGTTTTACAATTTTTAAAATTTTATATATATATATATATATATATATATATATAGTTTTATTATATTTATTATCCTTTTATTATATTTTAATATCATTATCATTATCATCCTTATGAACAGGCACCACCACCACCAGCCCCTTGCCCTTCTTCTTCCTTGTGACGCTTTTACACCACACGAACTTTAAGGGGTTATTTTGGACTTCAGCTCCCAGAATCCCCACACTATTGGCCGACGCGGCTGAGGCTTCTGGGAGATGAAGTCCAAAACGCTTGGTTTAGAACAGGGAGGGGGAGAGAGGTTCGTTCCAAATATATATAATAAAACAACAACAACAACAGAGGCGGGTGGGCGTGGCCTAGGGTCTCGTGACAGTGGCGGTTGAAAGGAGAGAGAGAGAGAGAGAGGAGGAGGAGATAGGGAAGGAAGGAAAGCGCGCGCGCGATTGATTGAGTGAGAGAGGGGCGTGGCTGCCTGCGCCTCTGCGCGGTGACGTCACGCGCCTCTTCCTTTGCTGCTCCCCCTCCTCCTCCTCCTCCTCCCTTTGGCATTTCCCTCCTTCCTTCCTTCCTTCCTTCCTTCCCTCCCACCCTCCTCCTCCTCCCCCTCCCTCTCTCTCTCTCTCTCTCTTTCCTGATACAGCGACCGTGACCCGCCGCTCTCGCCTCAGTCGTCGTCGTCGTCGCGGCGGCGGAGCAGGAGATGATGATGATGGCGATGATGATGGTGATGATGTGACCCCCCACCCCCGCCTCCTTGGCTGCTCGGCCCGCCCCAGCTGTTCGGCGGAGAACATGGCGGAGGTGAGCCAGAGAGAGAGAGGGAGAGGCGAGGGCGGTGGCTGGGGTACGGCCAGAGGAGGGGGAGGGCTGCCTCCGCACTGGGGAAATAACCCGCTTTGGAACCGCTTTAAGTCATTTCTGCCTCTTTGCTATGGAATTCTGGGAGTTGGAGTTTGTTGTGGG
>NC_056525.1:91938510-91968778 GCF_019175285.1 Sceloporus undulatus
TGTTTAAAACCAAATTTGGTGTCTCAATGTCTGTGTCAGCCCTACTGTGAATAAGTTCACAGAGAGGAAGATTCTCATTACACGCTCTCAGAATAAACAGGTTGCCCTTACAATCTTGGGCATAACAGAATGGTGTTTGGGAACAGGTGTACCTTTACCTGGCTGGCATCCTCTTGGTGTCTTACACATGTGTGAATTTCTTTATGTCAGTGGGCAAACCATTTTGGGCAACACAGCATAACTGTATTCTGTTGGAGTTTGCAAAACTGGAATAATGCATGTAGAAGCACCACACATTGTTGAACACTGAACATTGTGCATTCCACATTGTGCACAGATCGCATGGTCACACACTGTGCAATGCACATTGTGTACAGTGTTACAATACAAAGCCACCTTGAGTCCTTGTACTGGAAGGAAGGTGGGATATAAATAAATATAATTATAATAATAATAATAATAATAATAATTCTGTAACAAGATGGCATACCCCAACCCTTGTGTGACTCCAAGAGAGTAAAGTTACATGAGGTGTCTTTGCTGTAGAATCTTGGCCCTGAAGTTTAACAGTTTTTCAAAACCACTCCCTTGTCTTACTGGTACAGTAGGAAAGGACACAACTTGTTAAAAATAAACTCCGACTTAATTACAAAGTAAAACAAGCGCTAAAAAAATATCATGCATGATGAATAGTTGTGCTATTCAGTGATATGGCAGAGATATAATTCTATAGATTTACGGCTGGGAAGCCTCTAACCCTGGAGATGTTGCAGATCCCATCAGCTTGAACCAGTACAGCCAATATTGAGGGATTCCGTAGTTCAAGGACCAAGCTGTTCCCATAATTGTTATAATTGCCAGTAACCCTTGAACTATTATACTTCACTCATCCTTTACTTATGCAATAGATGAGCTAGCTAAAGGTGGGGTCATTTTTTCACTTATATTGGCTTGTTTCCTCTTTTCAAATAGCCTTTTAAGACCATTTTATTTAAAATTATTATTTGATGCATATTTTTAAAAATCCTTCAAATGATGTAGTAGCCAAACCTTGGAAGCAACTGACCCAGTCAAGGTCCCAGGGACATTAGAGGTCTTGTATAAAACTGCCAGCTCTCCCGATTCCAAATCTTTTCCTAGTTCATTGCTCATGGCCAGGTCCAGGTTTGGAGATTTGTCCACTTGTCCTAGACGGGGTCACGCTTCCCCTGAAGGACTCTGTTCGCAGTCTGGGGGTGCTCCTGGACTCGTCGCTTCACCTTACATCTCAGGTGGATGCGACGGTCAGGAGTACCTGTTATCAGCTTCAGCTGATACTCCAGCTGTGACCCTACCGGAGCCGGGGGGACCTTGAAACAGTGGTACATGCTCTGGTAACCTCTTGTTTGGATTTCTGCAATGCGCTTTACATGAGGCAACCCTTGTACCAAACCCGGAAGATTCAACTGGTCCAGAATATGGCAGCAAGGCTGGTCACTGGATCTTCCAGGGCCAGCCATATAACACCGGTACTTAAAGATCTACACTGGCTGCCTATTCGCTTCCGGGCACAATACAAGGTGTTGGTTATCACCTATAAAGCCCTAAAGGGCTTGGGACCAGGGTACTTAAAGGACCGCCTCTCTCCATATAATCCGCCCCGCACTCACAGATCGGGTGATAAACATCTCCTAAGAGTTCCAGATGCTAGACGAGCCATCACTACACAAAGGGCCTTTTCCACATCGGCCCCTAAGCTCTGGAACTTGATCCCCAATGAGCTCCGCTTGACCCCCTCCCTAGCCCAATTTTAAAAAGGGCTGAAAACGTATCTTTTCAAACAGCCCTGTTGTGATCCCTCTCCTCCTCACCGTTGTTACAATCGCTGCTAGCCTGGAATTGTTATTGTTGTTGTTGTTTTATATAATGTAATTGTAAATTTTTGATAATGTTTTTATTGTAATTTGTATGCTGTTGGATTGCAAAATCCACCACTGTAACCCGCCTTGATCTCTGGAAAAGTGGGCTAGAAATAAAGCTTTTATTATTATTTTATTATTTTCCATCCAAATTAGCTCTGCCCTTCTGGGTAGATCTCTGCTAGTAAAGGCTTTGGGTAGCTAAAATCAGCTTCTGGAAATTATAAATTTCCTGCCATGCCTGTTGCCATTTGTTTTGGATCCCCTGGGGACAAAAGGAAAAGGAACAGGGATAGAAGCTGGGCTTGGGACAGGATGAAAGGGGTTGTTGGTGTTTGTGCTGGGACAGTCCTGCAACTGAGCTGACTTTGGTGTGCTGTTTCCTCCAAGTCTCTCACACTGGAGCTTTCTGCAAAATCGCAGCCCACTTCCTCTGAATGGGTCTTTCTGTTGTCTGGATCATATGGGATCCTAATACTGTGTTTTTTATTTTTAATGCTTAGGTATTGCAGGGGAACGGTCTTTTTTTTTACGATTATTTAATATTTATTAGACTCATAGAATCGTAGATTTGGAAGAGACCACAAGGGCCTTCCAGTCCAACCCCTGCCATGCAGAAACTCTTAATCAAAGCATTCCCGATAGATAGCCATCCAGCCTCTGCTTAAAGACCTCCAAGGAGGGAGACTCCACTACACTCTGAGGGAGTTTGTTCCACTGTTGAAAAGTCCTTACTGTCAGGAAGTTCTTCCTAATGTTGAGGTGGAATCTCTTTTCCTGGAGCTTGCGTCCATTGTTCTGGGTCCTGTTCTCTGGAGCAGCAGAAAACAAGCTTGTTCCCTCTTCAACAAGACATCCCTTCAAATATTTAAACAGGGCTATCATATAATCTCTTAACCTTCTCTTCTCCAGGCTAAACATCCCCAGCTCCCTAAGTCGTTCCTCAAAGAACATGGTTTCCAGACCCTTCACCATTTTAGTCACCCTCCTTTGGACACGCTCCAGTTTCTCAAAGTCCTTTTTAAATTGTGGTGCCCAGAACTGGACACAATATTCCAGGTGGGGCCTGACCAGAGCAGAATAGAATGGCACTACACTGTTACCCCGGGATACGAATGCGCCGCGTTACGAAATTTCCAGGTTACGAAAAAAATCCATTAAAAAAAACTGTTCCGGGTTACGAAGGTTTATTCGGGGGTACGAAAAATTTTGGTGCTTTTCGGCGCTTTTTCGCACCAAATCACGGCTTTCGCTATTAGCGCCTATGGGCTTCGGCTTGCGATGCTTTTCGGGTTACGAATGGCGCCGCGGTACGAATTAATTTCGTAACCGGGGGGAGCCCTGTTTACTTCTTTGATCTAGACACTATACTTTTATCAATGCAGCCTAAAATTGCATTGGCCTTTTAGCTGCCGCATTGCCTGTTGACTCATGTTCAACTGGTGGTCTACTTGGACTCCCGTCCCTTTCACATGTGTCTTGTTCAGCCAGGTGTCCCCCATCCTATATCTGTGCATTCCCCACACACATACCCTAAATGCGAGTACCTTACATTTTTCCATGTTGAATTTCATTTTGTTAGCTTTGCCCAGCTTTCTAGTCTATTCAGGTCATTTTGAATTTTGATCCCTGTCCTCTGGAGTATTGTCTACTTCTCCTAATTGGTGTCATCTGCAAAATTTGATAAGTTTCCCCAATTTTTTCTCCCAGTCATTGATAAAGATGTTGAACAGTTACTGAGCCCAGGACAGACCCCTGTGGGAACCACTGGTCACTTCTTTCCAGAAATAAAAAGGAGCCATGTTGAGCACCCTTTGGTTCGGTCAGTCAAACCAATTACAAATCCAAGTAACAGTTACCCTGTCTAGCCCACTTCTACAAAGCTTGTTTGCAAGAATATCATGGGAACTTTGTCAACCTACTGAAATCAAGATATACTATATCCACAGCATTCCCTTCATCTAACAAGCTGGTAATTTTATCCAAAAAAAAAGAGATCATGTTTGTCTGGCATGACTTCTTTCTCTGAAACCCTGTTGACTTTTTGTCATTATGGCATTGCTTTCTAGGGCGGGATACAAACCGCCAATTAGTACGTATTCTATACGTACTGGGTTAGGAAGGGGCGGTGCTTCCGCACCCCCTAACCCTAGTACGTATAGAATACGTACAAGATGGCGCGCCCCTTCCCATGGGTGCTGCCATCTTTACGTCTGGACGCCTAGCGTCCAGACGTGTCGCGGTGCCTATGACGTCGCGAATGCGCCAGAGGCGCCTCGCAACGTCATAGAGGCCCGCAAAAAGAAGCTCCGAAATGGAGCTTCTTTTTTGCTCCGCGCGTTTTGGCTGCTGCGGCTCCCACGCGGAGCAATGGTGCCAGCGGGAGACTGCCGCAAAGCGGAGGTCTGTATCCCGCCTAGATGTTAACAGACTTTCTGTTTAATGATCTGCTCTAGAATCTTTCCTGGTATAGTGCCAGACTAACTGGAATAATGTTGGGATCCCTCTTTTTCCCCTTTTTGAAGTGGGGACAACGTTTGCCCTCCCTCCAGTCTGCTGGGACTTCTCCTGTTCTCCAGACTTCTAAGATTATTGCCAAGGCTCGATTACATTTGCCAGTTCTTTCAATACACTTGGATTGTGATATTTCTAGGCCTCATTAAGTATGATTTATCATGGGCGAGCATAATTTCTGAAGGAAAGGGTTTGCAAGCCATTAAAATGCTATCATAGACTTATGCAGGGTGAACAACTGTGGCTGTCCAGATGTTTGTTATTTATTAAATAATAATATGTAATGCAGTCAGGGAGGCCTCTTATTGGTGTTTACATTACATGTTTTGAAAGATTTTATGTTTTAATTCTATTTGATGTGATGTTGAATACTGTTTTTAAAGTTGTACTGTTTTAAGTATCTTTTTGGTTGCCTTGGATCCATTTTGGAGAAAGGTGGAATGTTGGTGGTCCTCCAAATATTTTTGGACTGAAATGCTTATCATCCTTACCTTTACCTATGCTGGCGTAGAGCTGATGGAATCTGAAAAGCTACAGTTGTCCACGTAGTAGAAAGGAAATGTGATTTTATAATAGATGAAAATCTGATTTTTCTTCAAGAAATATACCTTTCCCACCATCACCACCACCATTTCACCGCTATTATCATCACTATATTTAGACTAAACCTAGGAGAATACCCTCCAACTATCATGGTTTGGCAGTGGGAGTCCCACCTAATTCTCTGCCCTCCCCTTTTTCTGGTACGTACTTTGAAAATGTCCGAGTTGTTTTTTCCTCCTTCCACTTTCTGCTTTCTATCTCAGTTTATTTCAACTGGTACAAACTATTTGCAGTCCGTGAAGTCAGTGGGGGCCAGAAATTTTGCCTTTCCAGTAGACTCAGACAAAATGAACTGCTCCAGCTTCTTCTTGCTTGCATGTCCTTCCTCATTATACTGTACCTTTAGCCATCTTAAGAAACACTCTGATGTTGCTTGACCACATGTCTGTCTGTGAAACCTTGTATGCTCCATTTTTTTGCTGTCATTTTGTGGTTGTTTATCATTTACTGCAAGGCCTTTCACTAGCCTCTTTTCAGGAATGCTGGAGAAGAGCCATTTTGCGGTTGCCTTGTTGTTTGCCTTCAAGTCATTTCCGATTTAATCTGACCCTAAAAGCAAACCTGTCATGGGGTTACCTATCGTATAGTTGAATTTGGTTGGTGCCTTAATGCAAAGCAAGTTGGTTCAAAGGGTGAAAGAAGATGGAGTTCAGTGTTTTAGAAGTGTCAGACAGAAGATACTTGCCTCTGTGCTGCTTTTTCAAACTGCTGATGCTAGCAATTTTAAATTGTTTTATAACCATTTCTGTAACGTCTGCCAGGGTATGTGGGCCATGCCGATTTATTGCCTTCAGTGTGAACTGTTTGCTGGTACTTTTAACAGAAAAAATAGTCCATGAGAAGGAGCACTTGATGCTATAGCAAAAGCTATTAAAGATATAACATGTAAGTGGCTAAAGATGCAAAATTCACCTGGTAGTTATCCTATGTATAAGTCCTATTGCCTTCAGATAAGCAACACTGAGGCTGATTACATGCCCCCAAGCCACCACACCTTTTCAGAACATAGAATAAAAGTTCTAAGAACCACTTACTTACTCATGACATTTTGGGGATACAAATATTTCACAAGGCAAACCACACACACCACACACACACACACACACACACACACAAGCACACATACAAACAAAACCATGCATTTCCCTGCCTTTTCCACAGCAAATGAATAATTTCAGAGCCAGCATGGTATAGTGGTTTGAGCGTTGGGACTATGACTCTGGAGACCAGGGTTCAAATTCCAGCTCATCTATGGAAACCCACTAGTGACCTTGAGCAGATCACATATTCTCAGTCCCAAAGGAAGGCAAAGGCAAACCCACTCTGAAAAAAAAATCTTGCCAAAAAAAGCCATGATAAGTTGACCTTAGGGTCTCCATAAGTCAGGAAACGACTTGAAGGCACACAACAACAACAATAAATGAATTATCTCCTTCGGCATGGCTGTATGGCGTCCCATCCCATTTACTCATAACACACATTTTTATATTTCATGTATTATTATATACATAGATATATGATATATTATATACATATATACATACAAAACGCTCTTCATAGTTTATTACCATGAGGAAGAAATTCATGTGTGACAGCTGTTTTATGCTAAATTTTTTAAATAATTTAAAATATTTAAATTATTCTGGTGGTGCAGTGGTCGAATGTCTAGTACTGCAGCCACTCAGTTACCAACCACAAGTTGTGGGTTCAGTACCAGACAGGGCTCGGGTGGACTCTGCCTGGCATCTTCCGAGGTCACTAATGATTACCCAGCTTGTTGGAAGTAATTAGCTTCACATTGCAAACTGCTTAGAGACTGCTTAGTGTGGTATGAATGGTATATAAATGACGTTGCTATTACTATTAAATAAGTGAATATTTTTCCAGATCTAATATACTCTCATGCTGCTTCTATCACTGTTGAGTAAGGTTGTCTGGCAACATGACAAAAAATAAGTGAGAGATTGTTTTAATGGTAAGAAAGCTTAACCTATGCATTGGTGCATGTTATTTCACACAAATAATACTGCTTTTATAGTTTATTGTGGGTTTTTAGGCTATGTGGCCCTGTTCTAGAAATTTATTCCTGACGTTTCACCAGCATCTGTGGCTGGCATGCCAGCCACCGATGCTGGTGAAACATCAGGAATAAACTTTTCTAGAACATGGCCACATAGCCCGAAAAACCCATAAAAAAAACTATGGATGCTGGCTATGAAAGCCTTTCGACTTCACAAATCTGTTTTTGCAATGAAACTAAAAAACAAAATAAAACCAATCCAGAAACCAAACACCATTTGAGCTTTCAGCATTTTATGCCAGTTGTCTTGTCTGTGTTGTTTATCCTGGACAGAATAGACACAACACACAACAACACACACACACACACACACTTCTAATTAATGTAGTTATTTTGTTTTAAAGAGCAATTTAAAAACAAGCAGCCCAACCCCATTAAATTGTCCATTATCTGCTACAAACCCATGGCGTTACAAGGTGTGAAATATTTTACTACAGTAATTCTATCAACCCTATATTCACAGGGATCTTCTCCAATCAGTTGGTGTTTAAAAAATTATCATTTTAGCAACATTATAGCCTTGTCTCAAAAATATTACATGTTTCTTTCTTTAAAATCTATTGAATCTTTTAAACAGTAAGAATGCTAATGATATAATTAACACACAAAAACATGTTTACATCTTAAAATACAATAAATGCACCAGATGAACAACAAATGAAAAGAACTGTTATGGTTCATACTAATGGGAGGAAGAGTGTATTTGTGTGTGAAAGAGAGAGGGTGAGAGGAACCGAAACATAAGTACACTTACACAACAATATTTAGAATCTCTGTATGTTGCAGAGTTTTAAAGATCTTGTATCTATAATCCATGGCCCACCAGTGAGAAGAAATCATAGATTGTGATCACTTGTCTGAATTGTGCCCAGAAAACCCCAGGAACCATTTGTTTGACTTGCACCCTACTCATCCACTGGCGCATGGATACTGTCAGAAATATATTTACCATATATACTCAATTATAACTCGACCTCATGTATAAATCAAGGGCAGGTTTAGGGGCCAGAATTATGGATTTTGATATGATTTTGGTAAGTCAAGGTGTAAACTTAGGGGCATGTAACAAAGAATGTAAAGACAAAGCAAGGGAAAACAATTCAAAAAAGCTTGTGTCCTACTAAAGACTGGATGGATGAGAGAAAGGGGGGGTGTTTGTTAGTGCTTCCAAGACAGATTATAACTCTTGCCTTTCACCCAGAATGGTTCATTTACTGTATATACTCCTGTATCTGCCTAGAAATTTTAATCAAAGAATGACCAAAAAACCCTATGTCAGCTTATACACGGTCAATGTAAGTATATAACTTCTATATAAAAAAGGAACGTTCCCTGATAAAGGCAAGAACATAATATGTCCTGAAGCAGTGCATTATTTTCTTTGCTTCATCCTTGGATTCTTTGTTTCATGCCCCTAATTTTACCTTCACTTATCTATGGGTCATATCAAAATCCGTAATTTTGGCCCCAAACCTACCCTTGCCTGTACATGAAACTGACTTATAATCGAGTGTTTACAGTATTTTTTAAGAGTAAAGTACACTACATATATGACCCATAGCTAAGTTGACTCCTGTCCAGAAAGCAGCCCACAGCTGATAACAAGTCCAAAGCAAAAAGATTCAACCCCGAATTCGTTGGAAACCAGATAAGTCTTGAAGGCAGACTTACAGGAAAAGGCAAATGAAGTCGAAGAATCAGTCTGAGTATAAGCCAAAGAGTCAAGCCAGTCAGATAGTCCAGGTTCAAGGGTTCCAGAAAAGTAGTGTGGTCAAGTCGTCCAAAGTCAAAAGTTCAAACCAAGAAATCAATACCAAGTCAGGATGCAAGATACTTCTTCACCGACCTCAGTAGCTTCTGATGAAAGCCTGGTGTCCTTCCAAGCCTTTTTTTCTGCCCCATTAATGCCGGTGGCTTGATAAGCTGGCGTTTTTTTCATAAATCTTACTTGAGTGCTGGAGGCTTGCCCTTTCAGATCGTTTCTATCTAAAGGTAGGTAATATACTTGTTCCTCCTCAGGTCCACGTATTTAGAAGGCCCTGCTGCCGGGGGGGGGGGAGGGTGTTGGCTCCTGATTGTCTTCTAAAGCCACAGCCTCTGTGGAGCTCTCAGGGCAAACTAGGACCAGTCTGAGGCCCCAGCCAGCCTCAGAGTCCTCCCCTGAGTCCTCGCCAGCCTGGCCTGACAACTCCTTCTTGGGGATCAATTTTTTACCTAAATTTGTTCATACGATACTTCCGTATCGTAACTCTGAGGAGAAACAATATTAGAACCATAAAGACCAAGCACCATCAGCCACCACTCACCAATCAATAGCTATGTGTTCTTTTGAAGGTGAGCAGCTGCAGTAACCCAGGGTGCAGCTCAGCAGTATAAGTGCTTGTTACCTTCCAAACAGCAGGCCAGGCCATCTGGTATGTGCTTGGGAGGACAAGCCTGGGTGAAGACAACTGCTGGAGGATCATAATTCTAGGCTTGATCTTCTGTAAGAAAAGACAGTGCCACTTCAGCAGTCCTGTCCCCATTGCTGCTTCTTGTGGGTAGTTTGTTCAAGTGTTGGCTCTTGTAGAAATTTTTAAGTCACTGAATCTTCCCTGGACACGATCCACTTCTCTGCTTAGTGAACCTTCTAGTTTACTTCTTACAGCAGGTTTGAGATTTCAGCCAGAAGGCAGGAATAAATCTCAGCCGTGTAAAGCTTTCAACACCATGAACCTTTGCTCCTAGCTTTGCCTTACCTATGAGAGGGATAGCAGTTAGGCTTTCCTTTTAGACAGCTCCCTCTCTAGAAAGCTGAGCAACAAATAAAAAGTATCCCAATATAGTTCTAAATAAACATTACCAATTAATTCTTAAACCACAAGTCTGCGTTCTTGTCCCACGTCCCTTTTGTATTCCTTCCTGCCCACCCTGGCAGTAAAACAACGATTGCTCTTCTAGGTGTTGCGGTTTCATTTCTTTCCTCACAGTCTACGTACACAAGACTTCATGCACACATTAAGTATTATACAAATGAGTGTCAAATAATTTTATTCTGTACTTCTGTATTTGCAGTTAGTAACATGTATACTTACAATCACATATGCTCACATACATGCACAGAAAAGCATTTATGAGCCTGAACTGAAAAAGGTAGATACACTCCAAACTGATATTACTGTAATAAAAAATAAGGACTATTATGTTTAGTTTATGTATCATTCCCTATTGCAAGGAGTGACCTACAAAGAGATGAATGTAGACAGTCGAAACATACAGAGTTTCAGATATTCATAATGCTGGTTCCTGGTAAAGACTTTGGGGTTGCTGCCACAATGCAGGAATAATGCTGGTTGACAAACACTTTAACTTGCATTGCTCCATATAGGGAATCCTGAGATTGTTATTGTGATACCAGAGCTCTCTGACAGGGAAAGCTAAATAGCTCACCGACTACAAATCCAGACTTCCAAGCACTGAATTATGATTGTTAAAATGCTTTAAAGCAGCATTAATTGTGCAGTGTAGATGCATCGAGAGAGCATTTAATAAACATGGGGCAACCATAGAGAACTACATTCCCAAACTTCCAACCCTCCAAGCTTCTCTCAGAAGGGCACCTACAAAGACCTCCATACAACCTTAAGCATTGAGTGGTTTTTGAAGTATTACAGTCCTGCCAGGTAAGCTTTATAACTGAAAACAAGCACAACGACACCACCCAGATCTAGTTCCACTTCCCGTCCGAGGGAAATCCTCACCAGCAGAGTTTCAATCTTGTTCTGGTTTGATCCTCAGTGTAATGGCTCTCCGCCCCAGCTGCACAAATCGAAACTTATTTATTTATTTCTAAGATTTATATCCCACCTTTCTCCCGCAGTGGGATTCAAGGCGGGTTACAATATATTAAAAAATACAAGATTAAAACATTGAATATAAAATTAAAAATAAACAGACTCAAATAAATCTAGCCCCAAATGCCTGCCTAAATAAAAATGTCTTCAGCTGCAGCGGAAGGTGATAGGGGAGGGGGGCCAACCTGACTTGCATGGCAGGGAATTCCACAATCTGGGAGCGCCACGGAGAAGGCTTCTTTTGAGTCCTCACCACCCGCATTTGCAAAGGTGGTGGGACCGAGAGAAAGCTCTTCTGCAGGCTGGTTTGTATAGAAGTGTGGTCCTACAGATAGTCTGGACCCAAGCCATTTAGGACTTTAAAGGTAAACCAGTGCCTTGAATTCTGCCCATATCCAATGATAGGGGGACAAGTAGATACTCTGGCGGGTTCGACCGCCATTAAAGTACAGACTCAGTCCGTACTAGGGTTAGGAAGGTGCGTGCTTCCGCACCCCCTAACCCTAGTATGGATGAGTCCGTACAAAAATGGCGGCTCCCTTCCACAAGGGAGCCGCCTTGACGACATCACGACCGCGCCGCCTCTACACGGGACGGCACGGACGTGACGTTGTCAGTCTGGCCCGGGCGCTTAGGGGCCCTTTCGTGGACCAGGAAGGAGCTCCGTTTTCGGAGCTCCTTCCTGGTTTGCGCGGCCGCTTTGCTTCGCTGGGCGCAGCCTTCAGACGGCTGCGCCAGCGAAGCAATGGAGAAAAGGCCAAGCGGCCCCTTTTCTCTTCTCCCCGCCGCCGCAGGGTGTCCTTGGGGCTTGAAGCCCAGGGACACCCCTTTTCAGGCTGCGGGGAAGCGGCGTCGTTTTGCTGCTTCCCGCGCCTGAAAAGCGGCGATCGGAGCCTCAGCGGCTGCCGTTCTGGCAGCTGAGGCCCCGATACACCGGGGAAAGGGGCGGGTGCAGCCGCCCCAAATGGGCGGTCTTTAACCCGCCTAAGATTACATCCATTGGACTGTCTCAACTACAGCATCCAAATCAGAGCAAATCAGAGCAATTTTGTCTGAAAAGTGTCTTGTGAATTCTTCCCAGCAAGCTGTGAATGGTCTTTGTTTCCTTCTTGGAGGCCAGAATGAAAAGGCCCCTGACAACTCAAAACAGTTCCACTAGATGACACTGTACCGATGCAATGGTGGCAGAGAAATATAGTTTCTTTGGTGCCACCACTGCCATGGCATAGGCTTTCCAGTGAGCTCTAGCCATGTTCACTCGGATTCACTCTGAGTCTTTCACCACTGTAGTTCTATTCTCCACTCCCACTTGTTTCATCACCCTAAGCTCCCTGGTAAACCAGGAGGCACGTCTGGCTCCACTTCATGTGGGAGCTTATGGCCCTGGCCATTTCCCTATTCCAGAGATCAGCCAGGGCTTTGACAGGATCACCTGCAAAGGCAGCAAGAAATTCTCCAAGATCCATCAGGAATCCATCTGGATCCATAAACCTCATGGGGGGACTGTCTTCACCGGCCCTCCACCCTGCAGAGCTCTGAGTCCCAGTGAGTTAAACCCAATCAGGTAGTGATCAATCCATGACAATGGAACTACAGAGAGTTCCTCCACTCCCCTATCATTCCTGCTCCCCCAAACAGAAAACCAGGTCCATAGTGTGTCCTACTACATGGGTTGGCACCAGATATTACTTGGGACAGCCTCATGGTTTCATTGGCAGAATGAAGTCCTGAGCTGCTCCTGACAGGTAGTCTCTGCATGGATATTGAAGTCCCCCAGCACAACAAGCTAGGGGACTTCAACTGCAGAGAGACCCACTCTGTCAGCTCAGGAAGGAGACTGTTTGGGGGGCGGTTCACCCACAGAAAATCCCTATTCTGTCCCGGCCACCCACCTTTAAGTAAACACACTCATACCCTGTAGACTGTGGGACAGGGCACCTGATAGGGAGATGGATTCCCAATAGACCACTGCAACTCTACCTCCCCACCCCCAGGCCTTTCCTCCTGCTGAATGGAGAACCCAGGTGGGCAAAGCTAGGAGAGATTTCTCCCCCCCCCAGCTTCATCCAGCCAGGCCTCTGTAATACAAGCCAGGTCAACATGCTCATCGAGGATCAAGTCCTCGATCAGTGGTGTGTTTTCATTTACCGACCTGGCATTGAGCAGCAGCATTTTCTGCCCCGTTGCAACTATCCTGCAACTCCCATTTCTGAGGTGATGGAATTTAAGGGCTGGCTTTAACTCTTCTGTAAAGTGATCTTTAGTCATACCCTGGTTTGTCTTATTGTTCTGTGTAGTTATGTGTTAGAGCCACAACTTATTGTTATTACACTTTTGAAGCACTTACAAAATCATTTAGCCACAGATTACTGCCTACCACCTTTTAATTTATACATCATAGAGAATCAATTAACACAGATTTGATTCTTCTTTGGTATCTTTTAGTACCCTGCCATATAACTAAGATGGACTTTTTCTACTTTGTCAATAAATGTTATGGGTAAAGTAGGGATTCTAATAATAAAGGGTTGGTGTTAGTGGTTAAGATGCAGTTTGATGATGGAAGATCAGACGGTTGGCAATTGAGGGCGAGTGCTGCATGATGGGGTGAGCTCCTGTCACAGTCCCAGCTTCTGCCACCTAGCAGTTCGAAAGCATGCAAATGAAAGTGATAGTCACTTCGCAGAAGGTACAAGTAACAATGCAGCATTCTGACAATAACCACGAGTCATTTTGGACAATTCTGGCTCCAGCAATAATGGATATGAGCACTGCCCCCTACAGTGGTTACAACTAAATTTATGTCAAGGACACTACCTTTACTTTAGGGTTCTCTACATCCAATTGATAGCACAGGACCAGAGCTATAGATCATAAATCCAATCATTAAAAGGAATGCAACGACGATAACTGTGCATTCATGTTTACAGGGATGTTAGAAGGATTACGCTCGTGAAGAAGAAGAAAGCATATCTCAGATTCTCTATTATTACCAGATATATAAGAATATGTAGTAGGCCCTTTATTGCAGGTTCCATTCGACCCCCATGGATGGCAAAAAACGTGTTATCCAAAGTCCATGTATTCAGTGCAGACACATGCCTGTGCATGCAGCTGTCTTCCAGACCACAGCTCGTGCAGCCATTGCAGTAATGTGGGCTGGCTATGGTGCTCAATCTGCGGAATGGAAAACCTTGGTTGGGCATGTGCATATTATATAATTCTGCAGAATTAGTTATTAACTAAACTGAAATCCAGACTCATTGTAATGTCCATATGAGTCAATTCTAACAAAATACCTATCTTTTAAGAAAACTAATTATATAATAGCACAGAAACCCATCCTTAATGAACAGCAGTAAAATTATGCTGGGGCCAAGAAATCAGGCTCTATATTAGCTCAAATGTTTTTCAACCAAGTTTTTCATCCCCAAACTTGAATCCTTAATAGCAGAAAAGCTCATGAGGTAAACCTTGTATAAATAACTTACTATAAAGATTAATCAAGTAGCAATTATTTATTATATGCCATTGATCAAATATGTAGTATTTAAAAAAAAACAACACCACTAAACTCAGAAGCCTGGAAAAGGTACATATAACTTATTTATTAATGTCTATATCACTGAATAAATAATAATTTTAGGCCCGCAAAAAGGATTTTAGTAAAGTGTGACAGATGTCTAAGTCAACTCCTTTAAGGCAACCCTAGGATATTACACATTTAGAATATTGTAGGTTGAATGTATCCTCCAGCATTTTTAATGCAAGGAAAACAGGTATTACAATACAAGAGATGCAGTTGAAAGCACCTTATAGCCAAATAAGTTCCATGATCGTGAATTAAAATGGATGGTGTTTAAAGCATTGCTTTGTAGGGCCAGTAGTAAATAGCTGAAATTGCCTGTCAAAAAAACAGCTGGTGTATTATTTTTTGATGATTAAAAAAGATACACTTAAAAATTTATTCTTAAAGCTTATAGTTCAACCAAGAAAGTGTCCGTCCAATGAATTGTTGAAATGTCAGGGGGACTGTAATAACAACCTTCAATATCACATATTAATGACACTGTATATTCTACTTCTGTCTAAGCATGATATTATTGTAACCAGAAAAAAAGTCTACGGTAGATTTCTTCTAAAGGTTTGTTATTTGTTCTGCACGGAATGGCATAGTCTCTTATAGTACAGACTTGAAATAATTTGCATTCACGTTTTTATTGCCTGATGTTTATATCAGATTAATATCTTGTATGGGGTGCATGTGGGGGGAGGCATTGCCTAAACATTATCAAAACTCAGTCTTACAAGGTGATCTTTGTAGTAAATTGAGTTGCATATTAAGATTTGCTGTGTAGACAAATGTCTTTGGAGATCTTCTATTCTTATGTTTTACTGTGTGTCAAAGAAGGAATCTGCTTTTTGCTTTGTTTTAGACTAAGCATTCTACAAACATAAACGTTTGATTTTGTTTCAAACTGTTAGGACAACATGAGATGAACAGACAACTGAATAATAAAGATGTAAACATATGAGCAGGATGGGAAGACAAACAGCAGAAGGCCAGCAGCAGGAATAGGGACCACATTACATATCACATATCAGGACCTAGCAAAGGGGGGGGGTCCTTGGGGTCCGGAACCCCCCCTTCGTTAGATAAAAATTATGTGTGTGCTACCGCACGCCGCACCAGCCCCATTATATGGTGCATTAGTCGGACCCCCCCCCCCCTTCCAAAATCTGGCAGCCCTGTGTATATAGTGTGGTTTGAATACTTCAACAAGCCAAATATGAGAAAATACAATATCCTGTCAAATTATAACTATGATTGATGAAGTACAGCTTAGAAATACCACAATTGCCCAGTTATATGAAAATCCAAATCATCAAAAAACAATTTAAAAGGCAGGCACATAAACAACCACTGAGGCACCAGTTTGTTATAGTAGCTCAAAAAGCAACTGAAAAGAAATGGTTTTCAAAGCCTTAAAGCTTTCCTTACAGCAAATGTTAGAATGTATGTGTGTTCTAGAGCAATTTCTTAAAGAGAAGAATCTCTTCAAAGAATTTGTGGCAAACCTTAAGCTCAACCAGCAAAATTTATGGCTTTGTTGTTCTCTGATGAACACATATGCCACACTCACCCTGGTCCTTCATATGTTTTCCAACAAATATACCAAAAATATTTCCACAACAGGATCCTCCAAGGATTTGTGCAGAAAAAAGAATGTCTGTGGAGAGTGGATGACACAGGGGTATACTTCCATCCTCTATTCCCTGAATCCTCAAAATACACCAAATTGCTCTGAGTTCCATAAACTTCAGATCAGGAGAGGAACTCAGTAGTGAGAGTAATTGTTCAATGCTAATAATCCACTGGACACAGTTGTCTACAACTGTTGTCTGTAGGGCAGAGGGTCAAAGTGCTGGGAGACTTCCAAAGAAGGAGAATTATATCAACTGCCACTCCCTTTCACATGAAGGATTTGTCCCACAAAATCTTTGAAGATGATTCATTTCTGTAGAACAGCTGCTTAAGAAGCATACATACATTCCAAAGCATTTGCATGTAAAGAAAAGGGGTTTTTAAAAATCTCACAATAATATAAGGCAAACGAGTTTCTCAGAAATACCTATCACCGTGTAATAGCAAAATTATTATAGGGTTGCTAGGGGATGGCAGCCAGGCCAGGATAGCAGTCTAATGGCAGGTCAGCCCTGGGATGGGAGGGTTTAATGCTGTCTAGACTGCTAACAGATCCAAACCAACAGTGCCCAAACTTCCTTCACCAAGTGCTACAGCGACCCTGTATAACTATGTCTGACATGGAAATGGGGACCGGGTGCATCATGTGGCAGACACTATTTACATAATTGGCATTGGAGTTTGCCCGGAATGGCATACTGGGCCCATTGAAAAAAACCACAGAAATGGAAGGTCATTTTGAGGCTTTGCAGGATTGATGGATGCCGAAACAGCGTCTGGTCTGTTGACTGGTGGTGATATTGGCCTGCTTTTAAACAGAACAATGTGAGGTGTGGGTAGGTTGCATAAGTCAGGACTCAAACCGGGACAAAATGTAGGGAAATTTTCAAATGTGGACACATTTTTATAAAAAAATGGGGACAAAAAAATAGGTTTTTTAAAAAATGTTAATATAAAACATGTTTTTTAGCATATCAAAATGGAGGACCTTTTTGCATTTTCTGAGAGGCAGAAAAGGACTTGCCCTCGGTTCAATACTCTCAGAAGGTGACTGGTTCAAGGGACTGTGGTTTTTTTCAGCCGCATGAGTTGAAAAATCCAGCAAGTACATTGCGTGCCTAGAGGCTGTTGATATCCAATACACATCATCATCATCATCATTCATCATATATCATCATCATCATTCACTAATTGTCAAGAAAGGAGACTTGAGATTCAAAGTGCAAAAAAAAGAAATGAACCAATATTTAATAATAAAAAATAATGAAAAAAAAAAATAAAAAACAAGGATGGGTTTTTTCATAATAAAAATAAGTAATAAAATACAAACAAGCAATAATAAAATAATAAAATAAAATAAAAAAATTAAAAAATTAATAAAATAAAAATAAAAAACAAGCAATCATAAAAATCAATGAAATAAAATAAAAACAAGCAAATAATAAAATTAATAAAATAAAAAAACAAGCAATAAACAATAAAAAAAATAAAACAAGAATAAAAAAAATAATGAATAAAAAAAACAAGCAAATAAAATAAAGAAATAAAATTAAAATAAAAACAAGCAATAAAAAATAAATAAATAAAATAAAAAAACCAATAATAAAATAAGAATAAATAAATAAAAAAAGCAATAATAAAATAAATAAAATAAAATTCAATTTGCATGGAATCCAGACCTGATTTATGAAATCAAAGGAAGAATTTTTATCTGAATGCATAACAATCCTCGTTGTGTGTAGATGGCAAAATTAAGCTTGCCAATGATTGAATTGCTGCCGTAAGCTATGTTTATTCACTGTCTATTGGTCTCCAATAATTCGCTAACCACACGTTGGCTGAATCTCAAAAAAAAAACTGAAGTTATAATAGAGACGATCGAAGATGGTTAAAAAACGAGTTCAAAGCATCCTAATTGTCCACACAGTCTCTTTCTTATTTAGGTTTAACATTTCTGCATTGAATTTTTAAAAAAGAGGGATTTCCGTCGGAATATGATAAGTGGTTCAGTTTATAACTCGGACTGTAATGACTAGAGGTTCCCCTGACCATGTCCACCTCTACGATTTGGAAACAACTGTCAACTCAGGACCTACTGGATATGCTGGTGCTGCTAATGAGACTTGGGATATCCCCTGCCTATCTAGAGAACCAGCACCATTCATCTTATATCACAAATGTTAGAGTCTATGGCCTGTTACGATGCCAAATAAAGCTGCTTCGAGGTCTCTTTGGAAGGTATGCGTTTAATGATGCATCGCACTAAGATCCGGAAGCTGCACCAAAGATGCACTCCAGGCTTCTTGGAGTGGCTTGTGCGACCTCCGGACTCTTAGGACCATGCATCATTTAAAAAGCATACCTCCAAAAAGAACCGAAGAGCTATTGGCAGTCTGTAAACCGGGCCTTAATATCCTGCCTTTTCATCCAAACAATCAAATCTCATCATGTGATTAGTGATTATAAAAGGGTTGGGAGCCAACAAACAGAACAATTCAAAAGTTAAAAGAAGCAATTAAAATAGACCAAGTTCCAACATGAAGAACAGAGACTAAATTCCGTCTCATTCAAAGGCCGGATAGAAAGGATGGGATTGCAATGGCACATGAAAAGACAACCAAACAAAGACCCTGAAGTGCATATGCCTGAGGAGTGTTCTAAATTTGTGTCACCCCCAGCGACGGATCCCAGTAGTAGAAGGCTTAGTGATTCTCTCTTCCAAACCGATCTTGGGTCTTGGTCTTCACCAAGGAAAGGAATTAGAACTGTTCAATCTTGTCTGGACCAGCCCTACAGCAATCAGTTCTCCAAGGACCTGATTAATGAGTGTTTAAAGTCCCTTTTGTTCAACTTAATTTTTTTCTACCTTTTTGTCTAGTACGTTCATTATTTTGTCTCCTTACCATTCTTAATAGCATAGTTTAATCAAAGTATTTGCTTTACAATATTATTTACCATTGTAGTGCCAATTGTCGTGCATCAATGCCCCAAATGTGCCATTTGAATACTGGGTTTTTCGTATGCAAGGTACTTTGTTCCCTTGTGGGGCAGAATTGTCATAATATTCACTGGGGAAAAATGCAGACAGATTTAACGCATTATTTTCCTTTTCCCTTTTTTTTTTTTTAAAAAAAAAATTCAAGTACAGGGGTTGGCTTACAAGCAGAAGGCCAAGAAGCTGCCTGCCAGCCAGTTTATAGTCCAATGGGTCTGAACGTGCGTCCGGGAAGGCTTCTAGCAGGGATGGCTAGGACCTTCATTCACAGCCCAGACGGGAACAGGGTCCCACAAACTGGCATGGAATGCTTGCCTGCACTTTGAAGCAAGTGAAGTATACTTTTACCATATTCCTCCTTCTTTCTCCCAGATCAAGCCATTGTTGTCCAGGATTTCAAAATTACTAGAGCAACATTGCTGGTCCTGACTCCATTTTTGCATACTACTTTAAGACTAGGTGTTTATCAGAACAACAAGCTCTTAAAGAGGTACTATTCCATGTGACTCCTCTAGCAGCCTCCTGTGCATGCTGGGATTGGCAGTTTTAAGGAGGGGATTAGCATTTTCTCAGGCAGAGGAAGTTCAGCTCTGATAAAAACTGCCAATCCCAGCATGCAAACAGGATGGCTCTAGAGGGGCGTCACACTGGAAATAGTAGCTCTTTAAGAGCCTAGTGTGATAAACATCACAGGGTATGCTATTCAGGCAGGAGGAAAAAATGTGAATGAGTCATCTGTGTGAAACGGGAGCAGGCATTTCATGTGGAGGACCCACGCCATGTTACTTGGAGGTTATCACCGGGAGGAATTCTCTTACTTCGAATGAAAGGCAAGTTACCTAATGAAAGAAGGGACCAGGAGTATGCACTTGCTTTCCAATTAAACAACTGTTGACGTATAAAGTAGGGTTGCCATGTTCTCGCCCCCGGCTGGAAATCCCGCTTTTGAACCGGGCAGGGTCGCCCCGTCCCGGTTTTCATTCATAGACCCGGGTTTGCCCCAGGAATCTACTGCCACTGATGGCACTATGCAGCTGCTGTGCTGGCCATTGCCGCAAGGTTGGGTTGTTTCCTGCGGGCGTTTGCCGCTGGTGCGCCAGCGCTACCACTTACTTGCGCCGGCCACCCACCGGCATTCCTGTAGCCCTGCGCGCTCCTCCTGAGCTGGCTGTGCCATTGGAGCTGCCAGGGGGACGGGGCTGTTGTAGGCTCCAGTCTGCCCCCATTGGACCAGCCAGCCCAAGAGGAGGAGCTCCTCCTCTTTTTGCTCCCCCGTGGGCCAGCCAGGGTCGCGGAGGAGGAAGAGTAGAGGAGGCGGGATGAGGAGGAGGAGGAGGAGGCGGATTATTTCCATTCCATTTGTAAGGTTTGCTTTGTTTTTAAAACAATGATCGTGCTGGTGGTGGTGGTGTGGTGGTGTTGATATCAGTCCGCTTCTGAGCATTGCACTCACTCTTTCTGAGGCGGCGGAGTGTGTTCACAGTTGCCTTTCTGTGTATTTTCGGTGCTTTTAATGATACAGGTCTGCCTTGTTTTGCCAATGATAGCTGATGATGATGATGTTGGTGGTGGTGGTGGTGGTGATATTGCTATCAGCCAGCTTCTAAGCGCATGGCCACGTACGTTGCTCTGATTTTTGCACAACTATGCCGCAGTGAAAGAAAAAACAAAGTACCTTGACCAGTACCACACTTCTAAGACAGTATAGTTTGTGCACGACACCTGAAACCGGCAGGGGCAAATCCACTTCTTGTGAACCACCTTGACATGTTCAATATGATAGCCATGTGAAAACCCATGTTCGGTGAAAAACTCAGGGTTTAATTAGCAATAAGCCTCTGAAATATGCAAGAAGCTATGTTCAATAAAGCCACGTTTCAATGCCCAATGTGCTGTGAGTGTGTTTTGGAAAATGGGGAGGGGGTGTTTTGGGCCAGAGAGGGAAGTCCATTTCTGCCATCTGTCTAGGAATAAGCCAAATGTTCTCCATTTTGATCAGCCTTCAAGAAAAGATGCATTTCTATTAACATTTTTACACAAGCCTCCCATTTTTTTCTATGTTTCCTCCATTTTTAAACAATCTATCGTACATTTGCTGGCAAAATTTGCCCTAACCTTTGTCCTACATTTGTCCGGTTTGGAGGGGGGGTCCTGACTTTATGGCAAACCCTAGCGGAAGGCTAAATGTCTCACAAAACTATAGTTCTCGAATTCTCTAGCATTGAGCAGGGCTGTTACAGCGTTCTCAACTCGGATTATTTCTGCAGTGTGGCGCGAAACTCAAGGGGTGAAAATAATTATGAGGGGCGACCAGGAGGTGCCAAATATGGCCTGGCTCTTCCTTCCCAAAACGGGGGACTTGCCTTTCCCATTCAGCCTCCAAGAGAGTAGCAGTTAACTGTCCTCACTCTGAGGAGGGCCGTCTCCCTCCATTTCGAAAAAAGAAAGGGCAAGAAATTTCCCCCATTTCCCAAATGTGCCCCAAAGGTCCACATATAGCCCACCCTCAAGAAAACAAACAGCCTTGCAAGGCTGGCCACCGAAAAACTTACACAGCTCTTTACAACGCAAAGCCAACAACCCAAAATACAAATGGAGGCCTCTGCCTATGGCATGCAGCCCTAAACACAAAAACAAGAAATTATAACATGACCAATATATCATCATTATAATAAATTTTCACACACTATATTATGAAATATGCATCTTTATACAAAACGTCATTCATACGATGTAAGTCGGAATGCTTCCTTCATTTTAAAAGTTTTAAGATTTGAAATTTAATATTAAACTTTAAATTAATGAAAAATTTTATTATGTTATTCTGTTTTTATTTTTTAAAATTATTTTAAAATTAAACTTAACATTATTTTAAATTTAAAATTTTAAGTTTGAAATTTAATATAAATTTTAAACTATTTTAATTTTTAATCACGGCCTCGAACAACTCAATACATCTCCAGATGACCTCAAACGCTGCCTCCTCCATCCTCAGAAAATATTAAATGAATGCATAAATCGGAAGGGTGTGAAGGCCTCAAGGAGGACTAATCTTATGGGATCCCCCATCCATTATTTATATTGGTGGGAAAACCTCTGGAAGCATTGAGCTTCCTATATGGAGCATGTGCAGCCGCCTGCCCTTAGTCGGAGAAGAGCAAGGCCCAGGAACGGACACTGAAACCCTCTAGGCTTGTTTTTCTTTCCAAAGGTTCCGTCTCCGCTCTGGAACCTTTACTCCATCTGTAAGCCAATGTTGGCTGTTGGCTGCGGATGGGAAAGGCCGGACTGTTCTCCTCGCAGGATTCTTGGCTTGGTCTACAGGTCTAAGGCCCTATGTTGACCATTACAAAGAAAGGGGCTCAATTCAGAGTGAACGAGGAAAGAGGAGAGGTAAAGAAGATGACTTAAATAATTCTCTAATTAAGAGGAATCAGTATTTGCCGTAAATACTGAATTGGCCTTCAGGGGTATGGATAGAATTACCTAAGTTAGTAAAAGTAAGTGATTGTTGGAAGTACTTAAATCCTTACTTAATTTCTTCCTTACTTTACTATTACTAATTTACTTTATTACTTCCTTAAACATTTAATTGTTATTTACCATTATTTATATCTACCTTTATTTATTGTTTACTTACTTATTACCTCCTCTTTCTTCTTTACCCCACTTCACTTTGTTTCTTAACTCGTTCGTTCAACCGGCTTTCAGTCCTTTGACTCTTCTGTATTTCTTTCTTTGGCCTGCTGCTTTTTCATTCTTTCTTTCCTTCCGGACCTCCTTAAATTGATTTTTTCCATAGTTATCCTAATTCATTCCTTGTTTTATTTCTTTCCTTCCTTCCTTTTCCTTCTCTCTTCCTTCGCCTTCCTTTCATCTTACTTCATCCCTTACCTTGGTTTTATTCCTTACTTATTCTTCTTTCCTTCCTCCTTCCCTTTCCTTCCTTCATTCCTTCCTTGGCCCTCTTACTGAGTCTATAATCTCCTTTGTCTATCAGATTGAAGGGCAATCAAATGGGTTGGAACCGTTGTAAAAGCCCTCGCTGGTACCAAATGTCTCCAAGCTTGGCTCTGTCGTTCTTCTTGGTCAGCGATTTCCGGCCGCTCCAAGGAGATGGGGGGACAGCAGGAATCCCAACTCTTGCATAAACAAGAGTAAGTGTTACATACCGGGCTGGGGGCAGGCGCGCTGCAGTGGGGCTCGGGCTACATACAGTGACCTTTGTTATACTGGGGTTGGTTCACCCCCCGTATATAAAAAAATCTGGAGCTCAAGTCCCTTAAATTATGACATACAAATGAGATGTCCCTTAAAAATGGAAAATCAGTTTGATATTGAAATTTTACTTTTTTGAACATTTTAAAAAATAATTTTTATATTAAAATTAAAAACAAATACAAAATATATAAACATACAAACACCATCACACCTATTTATACCTTACATTCAATCATATTACATAATAAAGATACCGTTTATAAACTTGTGCTATTAAATTTATAAAAACTTCCCATTCATCTATTATCAACTTATCTATTAACCTCAAATTGCCCTTAAAATTTCTTCACTCCTCTTAACTACCCTAAACTAAATATTTCTCTCGTACTTCCCCATTAATAATAATAATAATAATAATTTGTTTTATTTATATACCGCTATTCCAAAGATCATAGCGGTGAACAGCAAGTAAGCTAATTAGCAAGTAAGCTAATTTGCCCCCAACAGTCTGGGCACTCATTTTAGCAACCTCGGAAGGATGAAAGCCTGAGTCAAGCTTGGGCCCTTTTGCTGGTCTTGAACTCGCAACCTTGTGGTTTTGAGTGAATGGCTGCAGTACAGGCATTTAACCACTGCACCACCAGGGCTCTTCGGTCAAAGGGAGGGAAGGAGTGGGAGCACAAAACTGCCATTCCCAGTAGGCTCAGGCAAAAGCAAATTGTTGCAGCCTCTCATAGCTTCTGTCTTCTTTCTCAGAAATAACATTTACCTTCTTGACCACACTGCAATGATACTTGGTCACGTGTTCCTGTTTTCATCTGTGAAATATTGGAGGGTATACTAACAACTGAGTCAGCATGGCTAGTTTTTTGAGTGTTGGCCTGCGACTCTGGTGACCAGGGTTTGATTCCCCACTCAGTCATGAAACCCACTGGGTCACATGCGCTCAGCCACAAAGGCAATGGCAAACCTCTTTTGAACAAATCTTGCCAAGAAAACACCATGGTAGGTTCTCCTTAGGGTCGCCATAAGTCGGAAACACACACACACAAACATATATGCTAACAACTGGATATAGGCCAGTATATTCTCCTCCCTTATCCTTTTGATGAAGTGGACAGTATCACAAAACCTGAAATAACATGTTTGCCTTTAAGGCAGTGTGGATGCTTCTTAGTTCCATTTTTACCTACCCTCATATCTCTGCAGGTCACACACTCCCTTTCCCCCCTCACACAGAAATTCACCACAAAAAAGTCAGTAGCAGCCCCAGAAGAGTTTAGTGTATAAATGCTATTTCTCCTTCTCAAGACCTGTTTCACCCCGGAAGAGGTATATTTTAGAAATAGATGAACAGTCATTTCCAGGCTGTTTTTTAAGAGGCTGTATTGGGCTTGAGACAATCTTAGGGGTGCCCAAAATAGGCTTTGCATTGCAAATTGTGCCCCTGATGCTTATGGGGCTGCAATTCACCATTTTTAGTTATTATTTTTGTGGGGGCTAAAGAAAGACTGAAGCAGTCTAGGGTGGACAGAGAACTACATCCAGCTCTCTGCCTGAAGTTTAATGTGTTCTAAGACACTCTCTTGCTTTTGCTGCAACAGACTAACACAGCTGCCTTCCTCTCCACTGAATGTACTGTCCTTTTGTTCCTGAGGCAGAAAATGAAATATCCATTTCATGATAAAGTTGAAATGTGCAAACTATAAATAATCAAATGTATAGATGTAGTTGTCAAAAAGGTGGTTCTTCCTAAGTGAAACTTCCATCAGAGGCAAAAGGAAAAGGTTTAATTCATCCATCATTCAAAAAACAGCTCAACAACATAAGATGCCGTTTCATGTAAAAGCCTTTGCTTGACTACATTTTTGCTTGGCAGACATTGGCCATTCATTCAGGCATGATGTGAAATCCAGCTTTTCACACGTCATTCACACTGTCCTAATTTCTGGCCTTCTTGGAGATTCTGCCTAAATTATCCAGATTTAGCTCCAGCTTAAAGAAGCAAAAGGAGGGTGCCCTCTTTTTTGTTTCTGGGAAGCAATTTTCATTAATTATTTGACAGCACTTGGAAGAGTTACTTTTTTTGGACCACAAATCTCAGAATGTGAAAGTTGTAGCCCACAAAATAATTCCACCAAGCTCTGCTATTTCTAGCTCAAGAAAGTAACACCTATATAGCTGCATATGTTAGGCCTCTTCCACTTCAAACTGTATGCTGTCCCCCGGCAACACTCAACTTCGGATCAAAGACTCAAAGGGAGCTTTTCGAATGGTCTCCAGTCATGCTGCTACACTGCAGAATTAATGAAGCTTGACATCGCTTTAACTGTCATGTCCCCATCCTATGGAATCCTACAATTTGTAGTTTGTTGTGGCACCAGAGCCCTCACAAAACTACAAATCCCAGAATTCCATAGCATTGAGCCATGGCAGTTGAAACAGTGTCAAATGGCATTAATTCTGCAGTGGAGATGCAAACCAAGTTGACTCTGTTCATGGGGCTACACGCTTGAAACAAAATTTGAGAAAGCTAACTTGTATATGGAAGTATAAGAATTAACCTGACTGTAAACTGAGATACATTTATATAGTATCATATCCTCCAGCTGTCTTGATTTTATTGGGACAGTCCCAGTTAATCCTCTGTCATCCCACTTTTTCAGATGCTTTTAAAATTTACCAGTTTCTCTCTTGCCTTCCTCCTTTCTTCTTTTATCCTTTACTTCATTTGCTGCAATTTGAATTCAAAGTGCAAAAGGCTCTGTGTAATTAAATCTTGATTGTTTCTACAACTGATGCATTAGCAATCTTTATAATTATTAAAGGAAAAGGAAAAGGAAACACCTGCTAATTTAAGGGGGAAATGAGTTGCCCTGTACAGATAGAACTCCAGACTTGATAAACAAAGTGGAAGTATTGGTATTTAAAACCTTTCATATTATTCATTGACCACCAGGTCTAATTAAACTATCTTACAGCAAAAATGTCAGCTTCAAAGCTAGAGAGGCTCAGCTCATCAGTCATTAAGATCAGTTATTTAGTGACCTCATAAGCATTTTCACTTAATATTGGAAACTTTTCTATTAAAGCTGCAGGTCCAACCATTCATAAAGTAACGTTGCTTTATCAAACCCTGCTGCAAGGAATCAATCGCCATTCATCAATCATGGCTTTTAAAAATATTTTGCATTCTTCAAGCAAGCACTCATATCCCTCAGTGGCTCTCATTTGTGCTCTCACTGGACTGAGAATCAATGTATTTTATTTATAAGAACAGGTTTTAGAACATAAAAGAAAATCTTGCCCAAACTTACAGATCAAGGGTGGTTAAAAGGGGGGGGGGGGGCATTTAAAACAAACAAACTCCAGGATAATCTTTATTTTACATTGATGATGTACATAGATGGCTCTTGGCTAATTCTAATGAGACTGTTTATAATGGAATAATTCAAATAACCTTTCACAGCCCGGGATGAATTTTTTTTTTACATGAGTGTGTGTGTATTTATTCCCACAAAGCCCAGCAGGAAAAAAAGAGAGAGAAATGTGATGTTTGTTTTCTGTTCAAAGTCAGTCTAATTCTTTCTGCTACTAGGAAAAACTCTCAAATTGCTTATCACTCAATGCACACTAAAGCCTTTGTTTACTCATACAATTCCTTCCGGTTTATTTTCAAAATGTCATTAAAGATCATTTTGATTCTATGCTGTCTACAAAACAGTCTTGAACTCCTGTGAAATATTTATGATATTTCAAAGGAAGTAAATAGTTACATCTCCTCCACATACATTTCTGACTCCTTTTCAAATATTGGCACCATTTTTTGTCTGGTGAAAGATGAGCCAGGGGGGAAGCCTGGCTGTATCAGACAAATCAGTGGTCTCTCTGGATTCCACCATTCTGTTCCCACAATGCCCTACCAAATGCATCCAGAAAGAGCACATTTATCATCTTCCTGCTCTTCTTCCCCATCATATTGCCTCTGATGCTGGCTTTGATAGCCGTATCCTCCATGAATTTCTCTTATCCCTTGTAAGGCTGTCCAGGTTGGCAGCCCTCACTCTTGTGGACCAAGTTCCCTCAGTATTAACTCAAAGACATAGTCATGGGAGTTTGGATCAGTATACAAAGGGGTCTTGGCCCAAAACACATGAGTGAAAAGCGCTTCCTTCGGGCCAGTCTGGGAGCCTGAAGTACAGATGACGCATGCCCCCAGATCGACCAGAAGCCAGCTAACGCAGCCCAAAAACAGCCACAAAAGGAGCACAAAAAAAAATCACTTCTTTCTGGCAGTCCATTGCAGACCACAACTGCAGCCAGCCTCAGGATTGTGACGTCTGGCTTCTGTGGTCCCACATCAAATGGGGAACGACTGGACTGGAGTGGCCAGAGTCTGCTTGACCCCCATGGCTGGCTGCTGCCATGGCCTCTAGTTGCACCTTCGAGACTAAGGACTTGATCACACAAGGCTTGAAAAGTGGAATTAGAGCGGGACAATAGCTGGTCTCTAGTCCATCCATTGCTGGAATGCTCTTTCACACTGATACGCAAAATGCCATCAGTGCCTCCCAACTTGTTGATTCAAATATGATAAGTTTCCCCTGAAGCAGTTCTGCTATACAGGCATTCTCTTGGTGTGAGTGGGCATAATTATGCTCCCTCTCTCCCTTCCCACTCACTATTCCCAAGTAGGCTGTTTTCCCCCCAGGTTTTTTCCCCCTTTTCTTTCTTTCTACTTAATGGTTTGCTGTAATCATGCAATTGCATTAAAAACAAAAAGAAATAAAAAGAAATACAGATTGAAAAGCATGCTGGGAAGGGCATAGGGCAGGGAGGTGGGGCTATAGATACCGGTTTTGGTATCTGGTGTGAGGAAGGCAGAGACAGAGCAGCCCCATGGCCATTTGGAAGAGCTGTACGATTATGATGGTCCCTAACCCAGTATGTTTACATTCCTTAGACGAGTGTGATTGTGGCACATTACAAATCTGGTGTGAGAAAGTCCTAACTGAGAGAAAGAGGTTGGTAGCACAAGCTTTTGTAGAATTAAGTACTCTGCATCTGATAAAGTAGAATCAAGTCTACGAAAGCTTATGTTAACAACTTCTTTCTTCCAGTTAGTCTCAAAGGTGCTACAAGATCCCTTTGCATACTCAGTATTAACTATGCACGTTATGAAGAAAACTTCCCTTCATCTGTCCTGAATCTCCTTCCACTTAGCTCACACCAGCTGAAGATATTTCTGTCTCACATCAAGACAATGTTATTTCTGTTCATATTAGTAAAAGGTCCTGAAAAAACCTTCATCTTTTTCTTGCCAGGGTTATTGTAGCAGCCCTGCTGCACCCCTATGGTTTGTTATCCAGAATGGGAGCTATAGTCAGGAAAAGAGACAGGGGTGAAACTAGGACTGGGAGAGAAAGGCCTAAATCCTATTTTTACAGTGGACCCTTGTTATACGCTGGGGTTTGGTTCCAAAATCCCCCGTGTATAAAAAAATCCATGGATGCTCAAGTCCCATTAAATATAATGACATAACAAAATGGTGTCCCTTATAAAAAAAATGGAAAATCAAAGTTTGATATTTGAAATTTATACTTTTTTTGAACATTTTCAAACTGTGCATGCTTGAATCCATGTATAAAAAATCCGTGTATAAGAAGAACCAACTGTAGTTCCTAACTAAAATAGACCCATTGAATCAATGGGATTTATGTTATGTGTTTACTCTCCATTAAACAATTGATGAATTACACTAATGAGGATTAATCAATAGGATTAGGCCAAAAATGGTAAAGAAATAAAGGCAATACTGGCTTGGTTCTTTCTATATGATGTTCAAAATAGTGGCCACAGTTCACATGTGCACATCTAACTGTTCTGAAAGTGACTGATCTAATGGCAGTCGTGGTTAGTTGTAAGTGTGAATGCCTAGAGGCTAGAAGGGAGAAGAGCAGTGAGATAAGTAGCTATGAATCTGCAGCTGTTCTGTATAAGAACATGTAAGATTAATCTGGGCCCTTTGGGAGGAGCAGAGTACTTGCTGCTACCTCAACAAGCACAGCTGTTTTTCCTGCTGGAGAAAGGAGCCAGAGGGTTCTTGAGACACTGAAGATCTCAGTCTTACACCAGCTGGAGGCTATCCCCTCCCTCCCCATTGAAGACTTGGAAATCAAAGGTAACTAAAGAGGAGTGTGGAGTTTTGTATTTTGCTTCTGTCTTCAACCACACCCCCATACCTTATGCATGTACCATTCCTTCTTGGCAGCAGATTTTTGATTATCTGCATTAATCCATGCTTCTTGTTTTAATATTATGCAGTGAATTATTGTTTCATGGATCTATGCAATTTCTAGGTAGCAGTCTTCTGGGGGAGAGACTGAATTCAGGAGGAAGACAAGCAAGTCTTGAGAGCCATAGTGGTATAGTGATATGAGTGTTGGATTTGGATTCTGGGAGACCAGGGTTCGAATCTCTGCTTATCCATGGAAACCCACTGGGTGGCTGTGGGCAATTCATACTCTCTAAGCCTCAGAGAAGGGCAGTAGCAAACTGCCTTTTAGGAGGAGGGGCATTATGAATGAAAAATGTAATTCAAGATAGTATTTTAGGATGAATTTTTGGTCAAAAAAATAAAAAGAGTCCATTGGGGTAGCTGTAGTTGTGGCTATATGTGACCCATGGGTTGCATTCTGCCAACCAACCACTCACACCATATAGGATATGACCCTTACATCAAAGGTTATCTGATAATCCTACTTTTTGTACAGTACAGATTTCCATTTCTTACTCCAGCCATTCTCTTTAGAATTTGCTGTGAAGAGGTCCAGAATGCAAGTGTTCTTATCTACTTGCAGAGGAAGAGAAGATACTGGCAGTAGTTACTAGTACTAGGTTCTGCTCAGTTTTTGGCTC
>NC_056525.1:91968878-91975921 GCF_019175285.1 Sceloporus undulatus
TTGTGGGCCCAGAGCGGAGCAGAGCTCCGCTCTGGGCCCCACAACAAGCTCCAGCTCCCAGAATTCCATAGCCTTCAGCAAGAAAGAGAGTCAAAGCGGTGCCAAACCAGGTTATTGCTCCAGGGTGGATGCAGCCCTGGTGCCACAACAAACTACAGTTCCCAGCCAGGGCAGGTCTGAAGCTAGATTATTGCTGCAGCGTGTGTCTTGGACCCAGGACCAGAGGAAGGTGGGGAAGAAGAGGCCCCTCTTCTCTGCCTCCGCCTCCCTCACCGTGGCTGTCCTTCTGGCCGATGCCCTGCGTGCGGATGAGGGCCGAGAGCCGCCGGACGTCCCCCTTGAAGACGCACTCGTGGACGGGGAACTGCGTGGCCGGGGCAGGGGCCGCTGTGGCCGCCGCCGTCGTCGCCGCCAAGGGGCCTCTCTCGGCCTTGAGGGGCAGCCGGTGGTGGTTGCTGAAGAGGCGGTGGCCGCCTTTGCCTTTGCCGCCGGTGAAGGCGCCCCCTCCGGCCTCGGCTTCCTCCTCCTCCTCTTCCTCCTCTTCCTCTCCAGGCCCCAGCAGGTCCCCTTCCTCCTTGCTGGGCTTATGGTCCCTGCGCAGCGAGCGCAGCTTCTCTCCGGTCATCGCCGGGGCGGAGGCTCAGAGCCGCGGCGGAGAGTCCCCTCCCGACGGCATTCCGCGCTCGGGGAGGCCCAGCCCGGAGACGGCCCGGCTGCTGCCCTCCGGAAGCCCCGCTCCTTCCACCTCTAGCAGCCGCCGCCGCCGCTTTCCTTCCCTTCAGCGGCTCCGACGCGCCGCCATTTTGTCCAACGGATCTCGCGAGGCTTCAACGGAAGCGGCCTGGGAGGGGCGGCCGGGACCGCGACGACAAGTCTCGCGAGAGTTTGGCGTCCCTCGGAGATGCTCTGGCAAAGTGGCAAAGGCCCTTTGAGGGGAACGTGATTGGGCGGGCGGCAGGGGAAGGCTGAGGGAGGCGTCCACACTGCAGGGATAACCCACTTTGAGACCGCCTTGGCTCAACGCTAGGGAGTCCTGGGAACTGTAGAGACATTTAGCTTTCTCTGTCAGAGAGCTCTGTTGCCACAATAAACTACAATTCCCAGGATTCCCTGGCACTGAGCCATTGGCAGTTAAAGCGGTCTCAAATCGCATTATTTCTGCAGTGCGTATCGGACCTTGGAAGTTTCCAGGCTCAGGAGGAGAAGGAGGTTGAACAGGAGTCCCTCCCTCTCTGCCCTTTTTCATGTAGGAGAGCAACTCCCATTTGCCCCAGTTGTGGAGGATGCTCCAGCAACGTCTGGGAGGGCGGCCCAGAGGTCCTCCTTTTCCAGGACATGCCCTCCATTTCTGCCCAGGAGAGATTCCAAAATGTCCTCCTTCTAGAGCAGGCCTAAGAAGCACGGATTAACATTTCTATGAGTGTTTTTAGCTCTTGTTTGGACATGCCCTTTTCTTGAACTACCTACATTTTATCCTGCATTTTCCTGAATTAAGAAGCAGGGATTTATATTTATATGAGTATTGTTTTAAAAAGCTTTTCTTTGGTCATGTGTGTCCTACTTTTTTTTCCAAATGACCTACATTTTATTGGATGCCCCACTAAAAAGCAGGAATTTGTTTTTATATGAGTGTGTTTTTTATTTGTTAATAACTTATATTTTTCTTGAATATCCTACATTTTGCGCCTTGTCCTTCTTTGTGGTTAGGACATCTGAGCACCCTGGGTTGTCAGATGAAAGCTGTGAATCAGGTTGTATCTACACTGTGGAAGTAATGCAGTTTGACACCACTTTTGAGTGCTATACCTCCTTCCTCCTGTAGAGTCCTGGGATATGTAGTTTTACAAGGTCTTTCACCTTCTCTACCGAGGAGTGATGGCGCCTCACAAAACTAGGAAATCCCATAATTTGGTAGGATGGAGCTATGGCAGTTAAAGTGGTGTCAAACCACACTGTTTCTGCAGTGTAGATGCACACATAGTTTTTCAGGGTTTTAATTTATGAAATCATGGGTCCAAAACACAGTGCAGAAATAATCCAGTTTGAGACCATTTTAACTGCCCTACCTCAGGGGTAGGGAATCCTGGGAACTGTAGTTTGCTGTGGCACCAGAGGTCTAGGATAGAGAAGGAAAAGTCTCACAAAACTACAGTCCCCAGAATTCCTTAGCATTGATCCAGGGCAGATAAATCATTCTCAAACTGGATTATTTCTGCAGTGGGTTTTGGATGCTGTATGGTCTGCTACAGTGGTCCTCAACCTTTGGGCCTCTAGATCATTGCTTCTCAAAAACAGTGATCCAAGGACCAGTCCCTTGGCTGCTGGTCTCTGGTGAGTTTCCAGGAAAGAAAGAAACAATTGTAGACAACGGGCACGAACATGGTACTATATCCTGGCATGTGGAAGTGGGGGGGTGCCAATCTTCCCCATCAGATAGCTTCAGATGTGCCACCTACATCACTGCTACTCAAAGTACTGATCCATGAGTTGTCAGATGCTGGTCCCTGCTGAAGTTACAGGTAAGAAAAAAAAAGTGTAGACAACCTTGTGAAGGGTCACTGGCATATTGGGAGAAACTGTTGGTCCTATACATCAGTTATCTTAGGAAGCACTGCTCTAGATGTTTAGGACTTTTGATTTGAGGAAGCCACAGTCAACTGGACAGTCTTCAGGGATTCTAGAAAATGAGGTCCAGTAACATCTGAAGGACAAAAACAGAATAATTTGGCCTTGTAGAATTTTACATTACTCTGAATAGGAATAAGACATAGGACCTAGCTGGTAGTGGTTGAACATCTCCAGGGATCACAAAGGAGATAAAAAAAAATCTGTGCTTTGGATATCCTTGAAAGATCTTGTGTAAGTCATCTCTTCTGATTCTAAGGCCTGTTACAGACAGCCAAAATAAAGCTGCTTCGAGTCACAGTGAGGTATGGTGTTTCAATGATGCATGCGTCCTAAGAGTCCAGAAATCCACACCAAAGCCATGCTCTAGCCTAGGCTGGAGCATGGCTTTGGTGTGGCTTCTGGACTTTAGGACGCATGCATCATTGAAAAAACACCATACCTCCACTGTGACTCGAAGCAGCTTTATTTTGGCTGTCTGTAACAGGCCTAAAGGTACCAGATCCTGTCTGATCTTGGAAACCAAGCAGGATCAACCCTGCTTTGTATTTGGAAGGGAAGCCACCAGTGAATACCAGGTGCTGTATGCTATATTTCAGAGGAAGAAACTGGCAAAACCACCTCTTGAGTATTCGTTACCTAAGAAAACCCTGTGAAATTCATGGGGTCGCTATACATCAACAGGTAACTTGGAGGCGCATACACAGTCTTGTTTCTGTTTTGTAAAGGAATATATTACATAGTTTGCTATGTATGTGTATTTGCTGCTGTGAGAAAGAGCAGGATGGGAACTTCTAGAACAACAGTTCTCAACTTGTGGGTCACGACCTCTTTGGGGGTCAAATGACCCTTTCACAAGGGTCACCTAAGAACATCGGAAAACACATATTTCCGATGGTCTTAGGAACCGAGACAACACAATGTTATGGTTTGGGGGTCACCACAAGATGAGGAACTGTATTAAAGGGTTACAGCATTAGGAAGGTTGAGAACCATTGTTCTAGAAGAAGCTTTTATTGGGCAGTTGCGCTGCCTCATGTAGAGAATTTACAGGGGCCTAGACAACTTGTCACCTGTTTGTAACTCTCCCATGGTTTTCTACAATTACTTCTGCCCTTTTATATTCCACAAGTGATCATTTCATAAAGAAAAGGCAAAATGTTCACCACTCTGTTTTTCATACCAAAAAAAAAAAAAAAAAAGATTATTGATTATAAAACTTCCTGTTGTAAAGAGAGTATTAGCAGTCTCATGGTATACATATTTAACTTATTACAGTGGATCCTTGTTATACACTGGGGTTTGGTTCCAAGATCCCCCGTGTATAACAAAATCCGTGTATGCTCAAGTCCCATTAAATATACAGTAATGACACAGCAAAATGGTGTCCCTAATAAAAAATGGAACATCAAGGTAAATGTATACTTTTTTGGAACATTTTCAAACCGTGTATGCTTAAATCCGTGTATAAAAAATCCGTGTATAAGAAGGGCCGACTGTATGTGCATATTCTAATTCCATACGGTTTTAAGTGCATCTGCATGGTGGACTAGAATATGTGGAAGTGCTATTTAAATTTAACTGCCATCTTTTCAGAAAATGCATGAAATCTTGCAAAATCTTGCCTGAGGCACCATAGTGTCTCTCCTGTATTATCAGCAGGAACAATTACAACTGTGTTTAAATTGGTGGAATACACCACCAGTGAAGGTGGAGGCTTTGTTTAATTTTTCTAAAATGGAACATTATCCTTCTGAGTGCTGGTTTTTTTAAAAAGTAAATAAAATAAACCATTTTATACTTAAACTGGGGTTGGAGAATATATTGCTCTCCAGATGTTGTTGGACTACAACTCCTATATGTCCCTGCCACACATACACAATAGTGAAGGATGGTGGTAGTTGTAGTCCAAAAACTGGAGGGACACTGTGGAACCCAGATCTCTTAGATCTATCACACTAGATCTTTCAGATCCCTTCACACTGGGTCTCCCGGATCCCACTGTTTGGTACCAAATTATGTGACCACCACAGGGTTACACATGATCCTTCTCCTGTCTTACGACAAATGGTTTGAGACATCAGAACTACTGTATCTCCCTAATCTTTGGTCCTCCCACTGACTTAAGTCTCTTAAATACAGTGGACCCTTGTTATACGCTGGAGTTTGGTTCCAAAATCACCCGTGGATAACAAAATCCGTGCATGCTCAAGTCCTATTAAATATAATGGCAGAGCAACATGATGTCCCTTATATAAAATAGAAAATCAAGGTTTGATATTTGAAATTTATACTTTTTTTGTACATTTTCAAACCGTGGATGCTTGAATCTGTGTATAAAAAATCCGTGTATAAGAAGGGCCAACTGTATTAAATGCTTTTACTATTCTTGGTGGCGCCTTCTGAAGTTAAACACAAATCACTTCAGATTTCCCCTTTTATTTACAGAAAGAGCTTCTGGTAGCTGGTTCTCAAAGCTTATGATTACAAATTGTACAGTACAGTATACCACTTCACTGGTTACAAATTGACTTTGTTTCAGTTCACTCAAGGACTTTGGTTACTCTTCAACTGTGTTTTAGTTCTTTCGGCAAAACTTCCACTAAAGCTTATTCAGTAGGAGTATAAATCCTTTTCATCTCTAGCTCTATTCATAAATTACAGTTCTACAGAATAATTTGAATCTGAGCCTTCCCTTCACTGGCTCGCCATTGCTCAAAGAACTTATCAATTTAAACTGATTTCACAGACTTCTTCTGTGCTTCTGAAATCACTCTTCCCTATATGGGAATCTGAATCCCCCTCAAGGCTAAACCCTTACTTCCAACCAGTACCGTCACTGGTGTGTGTGTGTGGAGACCCTAGAAAGGGGGTGACACCTGGTCAGCCCCACCACACCATCCCCCATGCTGCATCCGGCACACGCACCACTTTGTCCCCCCACTGCTCCATTCCCCCCGCACATACTGCTTTATGTTCTGTAGGAATGCGACACTTCATCCCCCCATGTGCGACTCCATCCCCTGTGCATGTGCCGCTTCATCCTCCATGGGTGCAGCCCTATCCAATCCTCCCATGCACACGCAATCTGTCCCTACGCACTATCCCATCCTTTTCTTCACTAGGAAAAGGATGAGCTGGCTTGGGGAGAGGGAGCACGCACCGTCCCCGGAGGTCCTGCCCCAGGAAACCCCACTGGAAGTCCAGTCTCCCCAGAAATCCCGGTGCGGGAACACTACTGGTTCCAACTGCACTCTTGGCAGTTCTGAGACACCTTCCTGCCTCAGGAGGCTTGACACACTCAACACTCTCAATGGCTCCTCCCTTTGATAGCCGCTTACCAGGCAGGTGCCCACCTTTTTGCCAGCCTGACTCTGATTGCCTGTTCTGAACATTCTATTCTGCCAGTGTCTCTCCCCAGAAACACTTTGCTTTATACATTTCAGTAAAGCTGTGCAGTGTTATACTGGAGCATCACATCAGGAAAATTGCAATATAGTTGCAAGGAATTAAATTAACAAAATGTAACAAGTAAATGTCATTGGGCATTCCCAGAAAATGAAAATAACAGTCTATGAGGGAAATCTTAACAGTAGGGATCAACTGAAGTGTCTTAAAATAATGAATAAATGTTACTGGCAGTCTTATCCAGAGTTACTCTTCCAGCTAGATACTAGGATTAAACAAAAAGGGAGGCAGGTGTTTGGACTTGTTGCCTTTTGCATTCATTTCACTTTGCTCAAAATTGTGTGTGTAAGGGGACTGGTTGTGGCACACAAGGCACCCATTACCATCAAGAAAAAATAAAATAAGGACGTGGATGGAAGAGCAGGGGTAAATACCGTATATACTTATCTACAAGTTTAAACATTTAGGTCCAAAAATTGACCCCAAAAATAAGGTCGACTTATTTACAGGTCACTATGGTAATGTGATAGCAGCTCATTCAGATTTCCCCATGCAATTGGCAAAGCAGTTTATTTCTCTCTTGCACCAAACAGAAAGAGACCTGGAGTGACTGACTGATATTGCTGTTTGTTTAAGAATCCCTCTCCCAACCGCACATCTGGCTGAAACGAAAGCTGAAACGATGAAGCAATAATAATAATAATAATAATAATAAATATTTATTTGTATCCCGCCTCTCCCTTTTGAGGATCGAGGTGGGTAACAGCAAGATATTACAATTATAGAAGATAATAACAAGAAAAACAATACCCCCAACCCTTCAATTCTCCCTCCCTTGGATATAAAATTACAACAATAAAAACTATATAACTACAGAACAGCAATTAAAACAGGAGATACCAAGGGGGCTTGATAAGATGAACAAACTAGTTCTATTCTGGACAGAGGTCAATTTGGGAAAGCCCGGCAGAAGAGGATCGTTTTTATCGCCCTTTTTTGGAATATTTTTA
>NC_056525.1:91975946-91980959 GCF_019175285.1 Sceloporus undulatus
TTTATTAGTTTAAAGAAAAATCATAGAATCATAGAATCATAGAGTTGAAGAGACCACTAGGGCCATCCAGTCCAACCCCCTGCCAGGCAGGAAATCAAATCAAAGCATCCCTGACAGATGGCCATCCAGCCCTTTGTTTAAAGACCTCAAAGGAAGGAACACTATCACCTTCCGAGGAGTGCATTCCACTGTGGAACAGCCCTTACTGTCAGGAAGTTCCTCCTAATGTTCAGGTGGAATCTCTTTTCCTGCGCTGGCATCCTGGTTCTGGGTCCTGTCTCTGGAGCAGCAGAAAACAAGCTTGCTCCCTCTTCACATGACACCTTTCAAATATTTAAACAGGGCATCATATCACCTCTTAACCTTCTTTTCTCCAGGCAAACACCCCAGCTCCCTAAATCGTTCCTCATAGGGCATGGTTTCCAGACCCTTCACCATTTTTGTCGCCCTCCTTTGGACACGCTCCAGTTTCTCAATGCCTTTCTGATTGTGGTGCCAGAACTGGACACAATATTCTAGGTGGGCCTGACCAGAGCAGAATACAGTGGCAATTACTTCTCTTGACAGACACTATACTCTATTGATGCAGCCTAAAATAGCATTGGCCTTGTTAGCTGCGCATCACACTGTTCACTCATGTTCAACTTGTGGTCTACTTGGACTCCTAGATCCCTTTCAAACGTAGTTTCATTCAGCCAGGTGTCACCCATCCTATATCTGTGCATTTTATTTTCCGCCCTAATGCTGCCTCCACTGCTGCCCTGTACATGACCGGGGGGGGGGGGGGGGAGTTCTTTCCAAAGCATTTCTACAGTGTGATTCTATGGTAAACCTCCGGTGGTTTACTCTCTCAGGTAAAATAACAGTGGACCTCATCTACTTTTGCAGGGATCCTGAGCCCCTAACTGTTGTGCAAGTTGAGAGACAGCTGTTTTAGGATAGGGTCTGACAGGGTTGTATGGAGCATAAGGGAATAATGAATAATGTGTCCTAGAAAGAGGACTTGACAACTATTTTAGTGCCACTGCTTCATTTTAATTAGCTCACGTGAACATTGATGAGTATAGTCACCCCTCCATTTTCGTGGACTTGGAATCCACATCCCTTGCCCGCGGGCAGCAAACAGAGGGGGACAAAATGGGGCACACACTGCTATTCCAGCTATTCCAGGCTTGAATATCGGAAATTTTCAATTTTCACATGGGGGGGTCCAGAATGGATCCCCCACGAAAACAGAGGGGTGACTGTATAATGCTGCCTTTATAAACACATGCAGAGAAAAACAAATGGTGACTTCCTCAGATTATAATTATGGCTTATCCCTTGAGGGAGAAAACGTGGTCACAACACCTCCTTATCCTGTTATCCCACCTACAGCAGTGACTGGGGCAAAAGGAATATACCTGGATGCATTTCAATCTCATCCAAATGCTAAATTTCCAAGCAGCCCTGAATATGTTGAACAGAAAGGCCCTGTAGCAGTCTGCTTCTACTTCAGCAACCTTTCCAATCTCCAGGGAAGAGATTCATTTTGTTTCGTGTAACCAACATCTCACCATCACTGAGCTGAAATCCTACTGTGTAAAAGGCTGTGAAATCATGACACATGATTTTTAAAGACAAAATACAAGGGAGGGTGTTTTTGTTTTGTTTTTTGCCTGCCAATATTTACACTTTAATGCTGAGCAGATACCATTTGTTTGAATGGTGTTGAACTGGAAACAGTCCTTTTCTGTCATTGTTAGTCACTTGCATGCCATAGCTTTACAGAAAGAAAGAAGAAGAATACTGTGGCCTAAAATGTATATCAAGCTAGCAGATTACATATTATCACAAGGGGACTTCCTTTCCCTCCACACTGCAACCTTTCACAACACTTGAAAACCTGCTCCAGGGAGATTCCCAGCTATCCACAGCACATTTTGAGACTGGGGAGGGGGACAACCAATCATTTCTTGCAGTTCCATTAAATAAAACCTCTCCAATAACTGAATGGTCCAGTTGGACCCCACCACATATGCACAATTTTTAACTATATGTTTCAGTATTTTTGTAAGCCACTTTGAATCCCATGCTGGGAAAAAGACATCATATAAAAAAGGAATGCACTACAGCTGTCTGGCAAATAATTCTAAGCCCCACACTAAACTATAAACCCCAGGATTCCCTATCAGAATGGCTCAAGTGGTATTAGACTAATATAACTATGTAGTGCAGCTATATGTATGTTATATATAACACAAAAGTAAAGCCCTGAGATGAGATTTTTTTGAATACTATGATCACATCCTTCCAGAATATGGCATGAAACTGAGCAGAAAGCAGCACAGTGGGGTTCTTGTTACCAAATTGTATGAATATTCAGTAATGTTATCATTTAATGTTGCACCTTAGGGTATATAAAAGTACTGTGCATGGCTATATGAGAGCAAGCATCCACATTCTTTGATATTACTGAGAAATAGTGATTTTAAAAACAAAATTCTGCTGTATAGCGATCTCTCTAGCTTATCTCCTAATAGATGGTGTGTGATCAAACTTGTATGAAAGTAATAATCCTCATTGCCTGCAATGCCCAGGAGTGCTAAGCATGGATCATAACTCACAACCAATTATCAATCCTAATTTTCCTTGAAGATTTTTCATAGTCTGTTCTAGAAAAATAGAGGAAAGGAGAAACCTTCTGACTGTGCTATACAAAGGTCAACCCTGTAGAAGATATAAGACAAGAGTAGTTATTTCAGACTTCTCCCCCTTATAACAGTCAATCAAAGAAAAAATATATTTAAGAGCAGACAAAAGGCCTGGGTTTTAGATTGAATTAAAGATTGTAGAATCTACAGATTATACAGAGTATATAACAAGTAGTGTCTCATTCTGTCTGTCCACTGCTGGATTAGATGTTATCCATACTTTTGTGGAAGAAATAGCACAGGAAATCAACTTCCTTGCCAAGATATTGGATTATAACAGGAAGGAAATCCTTGCTGCAGCCTAAGATGTTGAGTCATTTAACTTTACCTTCCTATGTCACATTGGAGCACATATTAATCACCTGCCATCCTACTTTTAAAATGATGCTTTTAAAATGTCCCAGTTTCTCTCTCTCACTTTCTCACTTCATCCTCGCCTTACTTCAATCACTGTAAATTAATTTCAAAGTGCAAAAGTAGTTTGCATCAATTAACTCGGTAGGGTTAAAGGAGAAGAGGAGCAGAGTTTTGCCTTCCCTAAACTCAGTACATCAATGCTAGGATTTCTCTGCTTAAAACAGTATCTTTGTGTGTTCTTCATCATTAATAAGTTTTGCCATCTTGTTGTCTGACCACATTCTGATATGGTTTGGCCATACAATTCCAGATTTTCATCTGTTAAATGTTGGAGGGTATGGGATTAGGAATGAGTGAGAATCATTTTCATTTGATTTCATGGGTGAGAACCAGCTCATTTGTTGAGCAGAACTTACAGTCGGCCTTTAGTATCCACTGGGGTTTGGTTCCAGGACTCCCCATGGATACCAAAATTCATGGATACTCAAGTCCCATTCTATACAATGGTATACTAAAATGGCATTCCTTATATAAAATGGCAAAATCAAGGTTTACTTTTTGGATTTTTTAAAAAATACATATATTCAAGCTGTGGGTTCAGAATTCATGGATATGGAGGGCTGATGTTACTGTGTTAGGGGCACATTTAAATGAAGCCCTATAAAGAATGGCAAAATCAAGGTTAGTTTTTTGGATTTATTTTTAAAATATGGGGGAAGAGTCTGAGGATATGGAGGGTTAAGTATACTAAAATCTGCAAAATTCTAGTGTGGGAGAAAACATTTTCCGGTTCACTGATCCCTACATGAGATGCACCTGTAATAGGAGGGCAGAGTATCCAGGGCCTAAATCAGGAGTGGACAAATACCAGATGTTAGGGGCACAGAAGCTCCCCACAAGACCTTGGATGGATGCAGCTTCTCCCTTATGCACCATTCAAAAGCCCTTTTGGGGAAAAATGTGGGCCGAAATTTGCCATATGGAGGGATTTTTGACATTTTAAGGGCTGCCTTGGGACTGCTTTTCAACAGGCAGTCAATTAGAAGTTGCCTTCTGGCTTCCTGTTTCTAAAAGGCCTAGGGGAGCCCCAAAGGTTGTCAAATTAGGACATGGGGTGATCTTTTTAGCCTAAAACATTTTTCTGGAAATCTGGGGGGATTCTGGAAGGTCTGCTGGAGCCCTGAAAAGGACTTGCGGGACCACATCCAGGCTGCAGGCCATTCTTTCCTTGCCATTAGTCTAAATCCAGATAGAGAAAGAGACAAAAATCAGAAGAAATAGGGTAATGTAAATTGGATATAAAAAGATGCAATAACAAAGTGAGATAGAGAGGTAGCCGATATGGTACACATGCATATGCCTCTTGCGGGAAAACAATTAATGTTGAAGAAGGCAATGACAGACCAGGCACAAGTCAGGAAGAAGACATTATTTGTGAGCTCCAATGGAGGAGCAGTCGAACTGGTTATACAACCCCACCAGAATTGCCACAATAAAGAATACAAACCAAAAACTCATCACTCCAAAACAGATTGTCTATGGAATTAGGAATAGGAATAGTGAATCCATTTTACTTGCTTATAGGCCTACTAAGTTAAATTCTACATACATGAGCCCTATTACAAACATTTTCTATTTATTTTTTTTTATTTATTTACGGTATTTATACCCCACCCTTCAGCCCTAAAGGCTCTCAGAGCAGCTTACAATTATTATTATTTTTAATAAGACCGTTCCCTGCCCTCAAGCTTACAATCTAAAAATACACAACACAAAAGGAGAACGGAATGTGGTGGGGAAGGGGATCAGGTCCAGCAGTTCTTCTCTCCCTCTGAGGCCTGGACTGAGGCAGATGGACTGGAGGGAGGGCTCAGCTTCTTAATCTAGGACTACACTACACCTATTCACAGGACACATGTTTGCATTATATATGCTGAGTACATTGATGATGCAGCTATTAAGT
>NC_056525.1:91981059-91982345 GCF_019175285.1 Sceloporus undulatus
AATTCATCGACGAATCGTTAGAAGTAGTTGTTAAGCCATTCTAATGATTTATTGATGAATTGTATTTAAACAAAAAACAAAAAACACCCATGTTACGCCAACACAGGCAGCACTGGGGGGTGGTGATATCTCCAAAAATCTGGGGAGGGATGGTAAACACACATCCCTCATCCTTCCCCTCCAGCCATTCGTCCCTCCCCTCCAGCAGGAATTGATTCTGATCTGGTGTTCCCACTTATCAGACACGCTTCAGTATCTATTCTTCTCAAAAGAACCACTTTCAAATTAGTATCAAGAACCCTCCCTCCGTTTTTTTTTTTTCATTTGCCCCACTTCATTCCAGCTGGAATCGATCACATGAGAGTTGAAAGCAATTTCAAAGAGTAACGAGGGTCATATACCCCAAATTCGGATCTAATGGTAGTGGGAATGACCCCCTTGTTTGACCCTTTCTTGGGTCACTTTAAATCTCTAAATGTCATGTCCTTTCCCCCTCACTGGTTGTTCTTTTCAAACTGTTGAGAGATGCATTGTATCTGATCACTTTGGTGATTTTTTGAAGTAGTGTTCTACAAGGACCAAGTCAGGATAGGGCATAGGAATTTTACATCTACAGTGATCCAAAGTATCCCAGTAAACTGGGATTTTTTCTGAGTTGCTGAGGGTTCTCAAAACCTGTGAGGCAGTAATGGACTGTCAGGCAAGAGAATAAGATCAGAAAGATTCTCTGGTGAACATTGAGGTGAGAAATGGTGAGAAGAAAGTACATGTTTATGGAAGCTGCAGGATCCAGTGGCGCATAATGTTAACTCTTGTTTTGGGATATCACCATACATAAGCTGCCCCTATTTAAATTTTCTGGATGTGTCTTTGCACCTAGTTCTTCTCAGAATGTAGGCCCGATACAGATGGGCAAAAAGCACTGTCCTGGGACCAATTTAAGAGCTTGGGAGAGCAGAGCGTCCCCACACTCCCAAGGCTACCGTGCTCTCCCAGTGCCATTTTGGTGCGCACGCCTTCAGACGGGACGTGCACCAATTATGTGTGTTGTGTCCAAATGGGGCGGTGCACAATGGACATCACTGGGCTGCTCCAGGGCACTAATGGCGCCTTGGCAGTGGCCAAAAAAGGAGCTGCATTTTGCAGTTCCTTTTTCTGAGTTCAACATTGCCGCTATGTGCATTCGCCATGGCAACAATACGGGGGATAAAGGGGCAGCCTCTGTCTACTCCTTCCCCCCCATCTGTCCAGCCTCATAGTCAGAGCAGCACATAATACTATGGAGA
>NC_056525.1:91982370-91999772 GCF_019175285.1 Sceloporus undulatus
GAATTGATTTTTAATTACAGAGTCATAAAAACAAGAATATCCTTACTGGGTCAATAGTTTCTGTGACACATGTTGAATATGAGCTGTTGCTTAGGACAGAAATCTGAAAATAGTTTACATAAAATTAAATCAGAATGTTGTTTGCGGCCATGTAATTGCTGAACCAAGAGATTCAGGTATCAAACAGATAATAACAATGAAAACAGGTTGAGTGTTCCTTATCCAGATTCTGAAATCCAAAATATTCCAAAATCCAAAACATTTTTCATGGGTGGCTGAGATAGTGACACCTTTGCTTTCTGCTATTTCAGTGTACACAAACTTTTTTTCATGTACAACATTAATTAAAACTATTCTATAAAATTGCTTCAGGCTATGGTTTAAGTATATAAATAATGAAACAAATTATGTTTGTGTTTAGATTGGGCCCATCTCCAAGATATCATCTTAGGTATGTACATACAACAGAGGATTATAAAATCAAATCCAAACACCTCTGGTCCCAAGCATTTCAAGATAAGGGAAGACTCCACCTGTCCTATTATTTCCTAAACATCTTAGTTTAAGCATATCTATGAACTGTATTATGGTTTGAGGTAAAAGTAGCTGGTATGAATTTTATGATACTTTTGCAGCCATATTTTGATATTCGATTAAGTCCTAAATTAAAGGGCATATTATGCATTTTAGGAAAGAAAATGTTCTGTTAAAAATCACCCAAATGTGACATGGCACAACCATTACTGGATCTTAAGCTGTTTTTTTTATTTTACTCATATAGAGGAAGGAGTAGTTTTTCCTGTCAGTTGTCCTGATTTTAGTTATGAGGTGTTGTTGTTTGTTAGCATATTTCAAAAAAAATGTCCAGAAAATTTTATTGTTATTATGCTGTAGGTTTGTGTTGTTGGGGGGGGTTGATATAAATCAGAAAAATGCTACATGTTTAAACCCCACACACATTGATAGATTATGGGTCTCTACAATAAGCATTATGTGATTCTACGTTCTATTTTAATTTACCAAAGTGGCATGGGGTGGATAAAGTGTGGCCCATGAGCCTGTGACCACTAGTCCCCCCTTTTGCAAACCCCCACCCCATTCTCATTTGTTTTTAATTGTGCAGTTTTAGGAGCTTTTCACACAAAGAGATTAATGCACACACTTATCCCATCTTTTCCTAGACTCAAGAGGATACACGTACATTTAACTTGTCAATGACGGATCCTATCGCATTGCCTTGGCCAGTTTGTATGCAGTCTGTATGCAACCCAGGCTTATACATGCTTTTCAAGGACGGGAAAATCATTGACAGTTAAATGTTTGTGTGTCCTGTCAGGAAAGAGGGGATAAATCATGTGCAATAATCTCAAAGGACTGTGTGGAACGCCCCAATTCGGTCTGAAAAAGAAGTGCATTGTAAGTTTACCAAATGTTATAGTCACTTGTTAATTAATAGATTAAAATAAAGCTTCGAAAAAGGGTTATTATGTCACAGAATCCCCTACCCACAATGAGGATTGTGGGAGTTTGTATCCAAAAAGTAACTTTTCTGAGTTCTGGTTTAGGTCAGTTTAATTCTGGCCATGAAAATGCCTGGGGATGATCTAAATCACTTTTAAAGTGATTTAGTCTAATACATTAAAAAAAATAACTAATTTATATCAGTTAAAATTAGGATCCAAAAGTTCCATGTAATCTACAACAATAAGAGAGACTATACTAAAACTGACCGCTTCTGCAGTTGTATTGCAATTCCATTAATTTCAGTAAAAGTTGCACCGACGTTTCTCAAAGACTATGCACGTAATGGGACCCTCTTAAGAAAACTGGGTTAAATACTATATTCACCTTTTCAAAATCTGAGACAATCATTTAAAACATTTGGAATGCATATTGACTATACTGCATATCAATGCACTTGATAATGTATCACATTCCTGTTTCCCTTTATCTGGATCTGCTTAGCATGCTGACAGTGTGGGATTTATTTTCTGAATTATGAATGTATTCAACAAAAGAATATAGAATTCAACTCAAATGAGCATTTTTTAAAGTTTCTGTGTGGGCTTTGATCTGGTTGACCTGGATAATTCCATGACAGTGAAGTGAACCTGAAAGGCTGTTGGGAAGCGGGGGAGAGGTGCACACACATTAAAAAAAAACCACATACACTTAAAGCAACTCCTACATTCCAAACTATCACAGTCCTTTTATAGTTAGTATAGATATCTGAAGATTATATTTGCTCTTTATCATTCGTGGGTAGATTGTAGATTGATGGCTGCGTGTCTTACACTGCTGGGTTCTGTGCTTTGTGACAATAGGCTTGGTTTTCCATGTGATACAATAAAATAATTGCCAGATGTTTGGTGTGCCCGATTCCATAGTGAGCGTTATAAGTGAGCTCTCTTGTTAGGGACATGGTTTGTATCCAATGACTTTAATCAGACTGAATTTTTCTTTTCCCTATCACTACAACCAGTTGGCTCTTGAAGTTTGAGGATTGTATAGAGGAAATTTGAAAGATGGTGCAGGGGAGTTGTGAAGTGAAAATTGGAAATTAAAATATCCCCATTACCAAGACAGACATGTGCTCATGTAAGACTATTAAAGTGTTGCATGTTCCTGCAAAATACCTTAGTTTCCCCCAAAGAATTAGCAGGCATAGAAAAAAAAGGTACAGAAAGAGGATGATTTCTCTGCTCAATGTATTCCCTATTTAAACAGATGAGTGGGTCAATACTTGAATCACTGACAACTTTACAGAGTATGCAAAGAGATCTTGTATACACCCTTGAGGCTGGGAGAAAGAAGTTGGTGCATAAGCTTTTGTAGAAACTGCATCTGATGAAGTCTAGAAAAGTGTTACTACTAACTCTTCCTCTCAGTCTCAAGATACTACAAGATAACTTTGTATACTGATCAGCTATGTCTTTGAACATTATGGGATTGCTTTGCTTCTATGAGACCCATTCGCCTCAGGGGACATCTTCAGATGAGGACTTGCTCTGCACACTTTGGCCTATCCAGAACATGGTCATTCTCTATGAATCTCTCCCCCCACTCACCAACAATAACACAACAACCTAGCCTCAAACACCCCTAGCCCATCATGATCAAGATTGCCTTAGAATCTCTCTCCATGGTGACTACTGTCCCTAAAGTTCATTACTTTGTGTACATTCAGAAGAGATGTACTATATGTGAAATAGATTAGATAAATACCTAATGACCTCACACGCCAACTGCAAAGTCCCAAACTTCTGTTGATACAGAAGCTTCTTATTCTCTTGGAATGTCCAGAAAAAAGGAAACCCCTCAAACTTTCTGCTCCACTCATGGCAGAAATGGATTTTCACTATCAATTTTCCCCATGCCTGTTTGTATATAACATTTTGATGACTCAGATGTGTATCATTATTTATCAGAATTCAACTAAATGTATAAAATCTGCCAAAGAAAAATACTGTGTTAACATTGTGTAAGTAATAATAGTTCCTTCTTTATTAATAGCCTTTGCAGCTCACACAACATGTGGTTCATAACAGAACAGTACAGGTTACCATCTATATGTAGACTGTGTTTTTATCTGTATACATAATAACCATTCAGTTAGGCATTCTGAAAGAATGAATCAGTAAAATATAGACACCTGAAGTGCAGGTACATTTCAGCAAGCCATTTTGTGTGAAAAGTCCCCTGTGCAATTTCAGAAGTTACCATATAGCTCTCTTACTGGGGGTGTAAATCTCTGGCACAGGTAGCTATATCACACTGGTTGCTGTCCACGTGACATAAAGCTTGCCATGTGAGGGCTATTCTGTGTGTGTCCTATATTTTGAGTGGCTGTCACACAACTAAGTACAAGTATGCAACAAGCCCTATGCCTTATAGAAGGTGTACAGACTGGCACTTCCTGAACTAGGATTCAGTGAGGGCTGAGCATTTTACAAGCTCGACGCCCTTGTGCAGCACCAGGATCCATCTTGGCGGACAGCCTGAACAGACAGCGGTGCCATGATGATGTCACTCAAGCGCATCACCCAAACAGCGCTGTGCACAAGGGGCATCATAAGGCCGTGCCGCAACCTATGGTGCCACTTGTAGCGGTGCAAATAGGAGGGTGGTCCTTTTTGTACCAGGTGGGGGGTGGTGACATGTGGTTGCCACATCCCCAGCCAGTGCTTCCAAGGGCGGGCTGTTTGTACAGCCCCCATAATGAGTTATGCCAGGGGGGTGTCAAAAAGCAAAGACAGTAAACAAAGAGAAGCTTTGTTGTCAGCTTCTTGCTTTTGAATAAAAAACAAAAATGTCAACAAACATGGCAAAAATAACACCAATGCTGCAATAAGGTTCATTTGTTATTACATTTTATTTTTTATCTAGTAGATCCCAATGTGCCAGAGAGAGAGGAGAGAGAGAGAGAGAGAGAGAGCAGCAGCATAGACATGAGATTTAGAGAAAAGGGATGAGTCGAACTTAATTTTCTATGCCTAGTTTGTTTGCAATAACAAATGCACCTTTTAAGAGAACTTTCTCCGTGTGTTTTCTAAAAAAATTTAAACATCTTAAATAACTATGCAAGTATTGATGCTTTCTACATCATGGCCACATTTTTATCCAATAGGGCTTTCCCACAGTCTTCTTAATTAGTGTAAGCACTTGCTAAGACAAGTACGAGTGGTTGTGCCAAATGTTGACGTGTTGCCTCACGCGCTGCACAACATCAAAAGCATTTTAACACATACAGGGTCTGGTGCTTTAAGAGTATTTAGGCCCTTGCTACTCATTGTTTGCTACTTATTCTAATAAGGAAGGGTAATACTGTGACTTTTAACCACTTGATGAAAATTACCTAAATATTGGCTACAGGATTTGGTTTTGATTTTGTATAATCAATTTACTAATTTTTCCAAAATTTATTTATAGGATTTATATCCCTTTCTCATAAAATGTAATTGCAAGGTCAGTCTAAGGAATCTGAGGACATGCTTTTGTCCGAACTTTAAAGGCACTATGTCAGGTGGCAGGACTATTGATCCTTTCAAGGACAATTGATCCTTTCAAGACCTGGAGTGGATTCACCATCCCACTGACATGGAACCCATCAGGTGGCACTGAATTTTTTCATTGAGAGTTGAGAGTGAATGGTAGGGCTATGTGCTGATCTTATTGAGAGTATTACAAGAGATTTTATCTCATTTTCATGACTCTGTTTTTCTAAAGAACACCCCATGCATGTTCACAGTGGTATGGGAATCTTCTACAACAACATTTCCCTCTGGCAGCCCTTCCAGGAATGTTGATGTGACCCTTAAAGGGTAAATTCTCCTCTTTTTGCTAACAACTCAGGAAACTACTTAATTTCACACACACACACACACACACACACACACCTGAATTATGCCTGTCCCCACCTACTTTGGTAAAGCTTTCTTACTGTAATGTGTTTTTTAAAATCATTTAAATAGCAGTGTATTAGTAATCTGTTGCAGCAAGCAACTGCATCTGTTACTCATGAGTAGAAGGAAATGAGCAACAGCAAAAAAGCACTTAAAAAGAAAATTAGTACTACAGCTTTTTCATTAATGTTACCAAGGACTTCCAAAAAGACCTTGGGCAGTTTACAGAAAAACAACCATAATCTTAAACTTAAAACATCAACAACAATATAAAAATCACTTATGAGTAGCAGCCAGATAAGCAATTAAAACCAAAACAAAGCAGAATCCTCAGGGAACTGTATCCCATCTCTCTGAGATCCTTGAAATATAGCAGCCTCTTTACAGTTAGAAGACAGATGCCATTTTAACTGGAGAAACTATGCTTCCATTGCACTATAGTTCTAATGCAGTGAAATGAGGACAGTGGAGATGAAATCCACCACATCCTGTGATTACATGAGCCTAAGTTAGAAGTCCTATAAGGTCTTTCCCAAAGCTGCCAACGATAGTTAGGGTTGCTCGGTTTTTGACAGTCACAACTCATCATATGTGGGATGCAAAATGAGGGAAAGTCTATTAGCAAGGTTGTGTTCTACCTAAATGCAAAATAAAATATTGATTTCAATTTATATAGACATATATTGCTCTGTAAATCTGACATTGCCCACATTCTTCAAATGTAAGTTACACAGGCCACAATTCTCAATTGTGGTCTATGTTACATAATGTTACATATACTTAGCTACGTAGCAGAGGCACTGAGAAAACTGTCAGTGAATTGCAAAGATGAGTATTAGGATGCCAGAAAAGCATTTCTGTATTCAGCAAGGGGCTATTATGATGTTGATATGTAGGCTACTATGATGTTACTGTTGCACAAGGGGACTGATGCCCAGTTGGCTAAACAGTGCTGATGTGCATCGGTAGAGCCTGATGCACATCAACACTCATTAGCCAATTGGGCATCAGTCCCATTATGCAAAAGTCTTTGTGTGCATTGTTCATTGGCGCTATTGTGCATCAGTCCCACTGTGCCTTTGTCACTTCACTGGCTCCCCTGCATAGTAACATTAGGGTAGTTCCTTGCTGAACACAGAAATTGCAGAACTGCTCAATTCAGATTTGGTTAAATTTACAAAATATCTGCTCCTGTCATCACACCATTTGATTTTTAGAATTACAAAAAACTTTTGCAATGAAAGCACTTGACTCTTGTAATGAAAGCAAGCTCTAGCAAGTTACACTCAAATCCACAGTTAGAATAACAACCCAATAATAATAATAATAATAATAATAATAATAATAACCTCACCCAAGAAAGGTAAGAAAGTTGCAGAATAGATGAACAAAACTATCAGAGTTGAAATCTTTTCTTTACATGGAAAAGATAAAATCCCAAGCACTTTAGCTTTTCCTTGTAAAGAAAAGATGTCAACCATCTGATAATTTTTGTTCACCTCTTCTGCAACTTTCTTAGCTCTACAATGTCCCATTTGAGTTGGAGGAACAGAATGAAACACAAAATGAGCCATATCATATCTGTTGATTCCAGGATTGCCAGAGGATTGGATTAGATGACTTGACTCTACAATTCAAGGATCCTATAAACAAACATTAAGGCATTTATCAGGTTCCAATCTCAGCTTTTCTATAAATCTTATGGTGACCACACCACAAGTCAATTTTGGTTTCTCAGCTTAACCTACTTCACAAGATTGTTGTTAAGAGAAATGTTGGGGGTTGGGGACAGAAACGAACAACACCTTCAGCTTCGAGAGGTAGATGGAATGATACTAATTAAATACATATAATTTTAAAAATTACTGAAAAAGAGAAACTGACATGTTTGTATCAGTGTTTTAAGATGTTTAACTTAGGCCCTCTACAGATGGGCCCTTTGCAGCGCGTCCACAATGTGCTAGGGTGGCCTTGTGGTGGCGCGTGCACATGCCCCACAACCCTAGCACGTCATGCACGTGCCGCCATTACGCAGCGCCTTACGCACGGTGCGCATAACCGTTACGTCACAGCTGTGCAGCTTCCATACAGATGTATATGTGCTGTCTTTGGTCTTTTATGACACAGCAAAAAGGAGCTGCTTTTTTGAGCTCCTTTTCTGCTGCATGGCTACGCCGTGCAATTTGTATGCTGCGGCACAGCTGTGCAGCAGAGAGGCGCCAAGGAGGCGCCTCTTCTGGGTGGTCTGTACCCCGCTATAATCCCATATATATTTACTAAACTCAGTAGTGGCTTACTTCTGAGTAGATATGTATCTAATTGCTGCCTAAATACCCTAAAGCAGGGGTGGCATCACCATAAAGGGAGGAGCTACAACCAAGCCATCATGAGCCCGCTAAAACTTCTTTCAGCTTGGCTGGTGGTGAGGCATGATGGAAATGGTAGTTTGTCAGAACCTGAAGGGCTGTAGGTTTCCCACCCCTACCTTAAAAAAACCAGATTCTCTCTGATGTTGGAAGCAAAGCAGGGTCAGCCCTCCTTAGTATTTAGATGAGAGGCTGCCAATGTGCCAATGCCAGGTGATGTTGATTACATTTCAGAGGAAGGAACTGGCAAACCACCTCTGAATATTCCATGCCTAAGAAAACCCTATGAAATTTATGAGGTTGCCATTAAGTTGACAGGTGCAGACACGCACAGACATTTATGTTTGGCTGCATCCTTAATTTATGTGGAATATTGCTCAGTAGAGGCAAACTCTAATATTTTTACAATCTCACACAGATACATGAATGGACACACTCTCAAACATGCACAGATGCATATACAATTCATCTGTCATTCCCACAGAGATACTATACCCTCCAACATTCCACAGATCAAAATAGGGAGCCACATGAATTTGTAAGAGTGTGGATCAACAATTTGAGTGCAAACATTGTTAATGCAGAAGAATGCACAGAACTGCACTGTTTTATGCACAGAACTCTCTGGGTGTATTTGTTGCATTTAGGGAAGCTTGAAAAGACAAGTTAAACCCAAATAACGAAAAAAATTATATATGAGTGCGAGTTCATTCTTTGATGTGTCTTAAGACTCCTGTTTTTGAAATTTGCATATGTGATTGGGCATTGGAAGAGAGATCTAGGTTAAGGTGCTAGACTAAGACTTGGGATACCCAAGCTCAACTTCCAGTGAGCTCAAGCATCTCTCTGGTTGGAATTCAGCCAATCATTTATTTTCAATCTGTCCTGCTTCACAGGGTTGTTGTGAAGTTAAACTTTGGAGTATAAGAATCATATACACTGTTGAGTCTAATGATAGAAAAAGTAAAATTAAATGCACTTAGTAACAATAACAGTAATATTAATATGTGACAATACAATTAAATGGTCCCATTGAGCTTTTAAAGTTATATTGTCTACTTGGTTAGGAATGTGTAATATAGGAAATTTATCACATTGGCTTTGCTCCCGTGATAGACTTTAAGAAGGCGTAGCTTATTGCATTTCCCCATCACTAGGGAGTATGCAGCCCATTAGCAACCCAGGCTTCTACCACATCTTTTCAAGAATGGTAAAATCCCGTTCTTGAAAAGACACAGAAGAAGTCTGGGTTTCTCCTGCACTTTCTTAAAGTTACATCCTGAGTATATCGTAGGAGCAAAGCCAATGCGACAAACTCCTAAGTAAAATCTCCTGGCCTGAAATCCCAAAGCTATCTTAACATCCACCTACCACACCAAGTGACAGATATCTGTTCTGTTGGAGATCAGGGCACATTTCCAACCCCTCCACACCAATGAGCGAGGCTGTGATGAGGAATTGCAATTGTAATTCTGCTTCTTATTGTAAAACATGTGGGAGCATCTGGGGAACTTGGGTTATATCTGTCAACCAAGGAGGCTTCCTCATTATGTCTATTGAAAGACTTGGCCTTGCTCTGTTGGGAAATGTGAGAGAAAACAGGATCTCAGAAGTAATCAGTGCAAAATAATCAGTGCAAAACCTGAACAATAACCAGTCCCACCCCTCTCCACAGTCTAGCAGAGAAAACATACGAAACAGATTGAATAGTTTGATTTATAATACTTACCCAATAACTCTGCACATACTATAATGTGAGCTGACAAAAAGGCTGCAAGTTAGAGTGATGTAGAAAGAGCGTAAGTATAGTAATATTAACAGGAAATCAGTAAACATGCAAATTAGCAATTAGAGAGTTCAAATATGCAAAGCTTGCTACTCTTCATTTTTGTGAAGACTGTTACTTGTATAACATTCCATAAATGTACTAGGCTGATGTTAAGAATAAAAGAACCAGAATTAATCACTATTTGAGAGTAACTAGACTACAGTAGTTAAAAATGTAGAGAATGATCTTTCTGCCATAAAGATACGATAGTGAGGCTGTGATTTATTAGTAGTGACAAGAACTTTCCAAAAGCGCTTTCCTCCTAGAGATGCTGAATGAGAGAGACTTTCTGTAGTACAATAATTTTAATCATTTGCCTTTTTTGTATGTTGACAGTTAAAATTTCATCTGCTTGCTTTGGCTCTTGCTAATTAATTCAAAAGATTTCATATACAGGAAATGTGTGGCTGTATTTAAATTTTAATATTCTTCATGGTGTTGATGTTTTACAGAAGCTGACAAAATTTATCTCTGCTGGCAAATGACACCGATGAAACTGTGAAATGGAATATATTCTAAGTGATAATAGATCAGGATTTTTCAGTTCACTGCTACCACCTGATATACATAAAATGTAGGTCATAGCACTAAATACTCATCTATAACTTTAACAGGAAAATGAATTATTCTGAAACAGTGGACACTCATAGAAAGCCTCTGTGATACAGTCTTCATTTTCAGATGGCTAATCGTGATACCAAATTTCTGAATCACTCATTTAGCAATTAATTTTGCTTGAAATGCAATTTAAATGGCTTCCTCTCCTCTGCCATCTTTCTGTGGGTTTTTAGTTGGATGATATTTGGTTGAATATATTTTCCGGGTGACAGGTCTGTCCTGCACAGCATGGTACCTAATGAACGGGGATGGAGAACAAGAAATGGCAGCTGAGACAGTTTTCAACAGCCACCAGTCCAGACAGAACTGACAAGCCAAATTTGTTTCCAAAGCTCTCAATATGCTGCCTTAGCTACCAATGAAGTACAGATTATGTGAACATGGTGAGTTTGGGGGTTTCAGCGAGAACTGAACTGTGTCACATAATTTATAATGGGGTCTGAAAGTAGCCTTGACACAGCTGAGATTTCTTTCTCAATTTTTCATATGCTGAATGCTGGATGGGGCTTATCCTTCATTATTTGAAGAAACTACCAGACCTTTGTCCAAGAAAGATATTTTCTTTTCTTTGGCTGCAAATGACTTAAGCATTTAAGTAGAAATTGGATATTAACAACTAATTTGTTAGCTCTCATTTGTTAAAATTTTCAGCAATAATTTTAAATTGTATTATTTATTATATAGTTAAAAGCCTTTTTTGTTTTGTTTAGTTTTCTCCGTTAAAATTATCAAGGAATGCTTTTGATACATAAATGTTTTTAACTGTTTCTTTTTTTAAAAAAAAATCCACCAGTTCAGTTCAAACCAATCAAGGAATTAATTAACATATTTTATCAACTTCTCATTAAAATTAACTTTTAATGATGGTTTACTGCAAATATGATACTGCAAACATTAACTTTGCCAGAACTCCACATGTATAGTATGTGGTTCCTTGAGAGTTGCACACACATATATAGCCAATTATTCTTTTAAGCCATAGTCTGAAAGTGATCAAGAACAGGGGGCCAATAAATGTCTGCATGGTGAGAAATATGAATAAATTTAAAAGTCCTCAGGAAAGAGATGAGGTTATATTTGAGATTATAGCAAGCAATAGCAATAGCAAGTACATTTCTACACCATTTATCAATGCACTTAAGCACTTCCTAAGTGGTTTACAATGTGTAAGCTAATTGCCCCCAACAAGCTGGGTATTCATTTTAGCAACCTGCGGAAGGATGCAAGGCTGAGTGGATTGGAGTCTGTGGGATCAAACTCACAACCTTGTGGCTGTGAATGGCTGCAGTACTGGCATTTAACCACTACGGCACCAGGGCTCCCTACCATGGAGCCATGGCTCTGATATCTCACCTAATTCCAAGCAAAACACACATGTACAACATAGGAAATTGCCATATATTGAATCAGACCATTGATCCATCTGGGGCAATACTGTTGACACAGACTAGAAGTATCCCTCCAGGGTTTCCAGTGGATTCTTTCCTAGTCCTACCTGGAGTTGTGGAGAAATGAAACCAGAACCTTATCCATGCAAAGCAGAGGCCCTAGCATTGAACTGTGGACCACACCACAACCTAAAATGCTTTCATGCAAGAAGGCAAGAATGAGAAAAGTCACTGTTTAGTATGGCTGCACAAGGCTGCAATCCTGTACATTGTTTATTCAGAGTAAGCTCAAGTGAAAGTCTAAATACTCTGAAGGTACCAGATTCTGCCTGATTTTAGAAACTGTGGCACGATACACATGGCGCTAAGGCGCCATGCTGGTGCCATACTAGGGTTAAGAGAAAGCGCAGCAACCACACAGTCCCTAACTCTAGTACGGTGCGGCACCGTAACATTGGCAGCCCCCTGTATACATGGGCGCCACCATTGTTATGAAAGCGCCATGCTGCATCTGCACATTGCCACACGGTGCTTACATAACCAGTGTGCCAGTGGTGCACTTGTTATACTGCCCTTGTGGCTTTAAAAGAACCCACTGAGGAAAAATGCTGCCACCGTTCCGAACATCCAGGAAGGTATGTACCAGGCCTAAGAAAGGTTAGGTCTGGTTATTACTTGGATTGAGGACTGCCAAGAATAACAGGTGATGCTGGCTATATGTCAGATGGAGGCAATGACAAACCATCTGTGAGTTTTCCTTGCCTAAGACAACCCTATGAAATTAATGCAGTTGCTGTAAGTCAACAGGAGACTTGAAGGGACACAGCACACACACACACACACACACACACACACGTGAACTAAGTGGGACAGAGTTTTTGAATAGAGAAGTGCAGGATTGCACTGCAAACCATTCTGCAAGGGCTGGTGGACTTTAATTTGGCTTTACAGGATACCCACAGATCTTTTTGCAAAACAGGTGACAAACAATTCAGTCCTATTCATGTCTTCTCAGACATAAGCTCCCTTGACTTTAGTGAGATTTACTTCCAAGGAAGTAGAAATATATGATTACAGCCAAAATCACTAAACTGCTCTAGATCTCTATAGCCATAAGGAATACCAAACATTTGGGATGAGACATTCTGCTGCTTTGATTTTTAAAAGATAGATTCTTATAGGAAACTGAATATTCCATTATAAAAATGGTACAGTTTTTATGATTGTAAGGAAGAAAAGAGCTTTTATCATAACTATACTGCATTCATCAACAGGATACAAAAGCAACATTGTTTTAAAAAACCTAATGAACCATTGGAAAAAATTGCATCAAATGTACAATGACAGAAGGAAACAAATGTTCAAAGAGTATTAAATAGTAACACACATAAAAATGTATTTAGCTAAATGTATCTTTTGAAAAAGATTGATGGGCTAAGCTGGGCTCAGCAACAGATGGGTCATGATTAATATATGATATTAGCCTAAAACAATCCATGCTGCATCAAACCAAAGACTTCTGTAGTCTGGCATTCTCACAGTGAAAAGCCAGATGCCTCTAGGAAGCAAATAACTGCATTTTCTGACCTGTGTTCTCCAGAACCTTGGGTTGAAAGGCACATTTCCTTTCACACTAGAAATAATATACAGCCATCATGATTAGTAGCCACTGCGGATAGTCTTCCCTTCTATGAACTTCTTTAAATCCCCTTTTAAAACCATTCGTTGGCAGACATTACTACATTTGTTTTGGTCATGATTTCCACCATTTGGCTACATAGTGCATGAGGAAGTGGGTGCTTTTATTTATTATTTACTTATTTCATTTATATGTCACTTTATCTGGTTTGAATTTCCTCCTATTCCATTTCATTGGGTCATCCAGATTTTAGTTCAATGTGAAACCTTTGCCTGCTTTCTCCATTCCATGCCTGACTGTGTACACCTCTATCACATCTTCTATGTTTCACTTTGCTTCTAAAGTTAAAAAAAATATCCAAATGCCAAAGCTGTTCCTCATAGCTCTGATCATGAGATCTGGATGGCCTTCTTCTGCATATATTCCAGAACTGTGCATAGCATAAAGCAGGGGTAGGACTCATATGACCCTCCAGATGTTGTAAAACTGCAATTCCCAGCAGCCTTATCTGGAACTGCCACTGGTTAGGAATATTAGAACTGCAGTCTAACAGCATTTATTATTATTATTATTATTATTATTATTATTATTATTTATATAGCACTGTAGATTTACACATATGAAGCATATGGAGGGCTGGGTGATTCCTTCTTATCATATAAAAGCATAAAGGAGATCAGATTTTCCCATGGGTTCAGAGAGCAAAATCTGGTTTTTCATATTATATGTATAGCAGAGATAGGTGTCATGCCTAAGTGCCAGTTTGCATGGATCTGTGTTATGAAACTTCCATATGTGCAGTGACCACAATGAGCTTTTTGTAGATGAGACTTCATAAGAATTTAGAAGACTAGTTCCAAAAATAAAATAACACAGTATGAATCCTAGGGCATATTTGAAGGGTTAAAAGCAGCAAGAGGGATAGAAGTGAGGGGAGAAGTCCCTTGCCAATGAACTGAGCATTTGTGCCACCAAGGGCAGACTTAGAGACAGGAAGGAGAAAGCACTCCTAGGTCTAAAACCAGCTTCACTCCTACCAATCTTTCAGGGGTGTGTGTGCATTAGGCAAATTATTACGCTATTTTTTTTATTGCAATAGTAAAGCGAAGTATTGAGCAAGCATCCTTACAGCCAAATGAATGGAGGGAGGGTCAGATGTTAGATAATGGAAAGACATTTTCCCAGGAAAGTTCCTGGCAGGGTGAGTGTTGATCTAAACATGAATGAAGAGAAAGGAAATTCATTAGAAAATAATTTTATATCAGGCTCCAAAACTGGTTGATATATGGATGCTTTCTTCAATAGGACAAGTTGAAAATGTCACATCTACACACATACATCTTTAAGTAGCGGATATTTGTCTAAATCAGAGATAGGAAGCAAGGATAAAGTGCATTAAAAAGGATTCAACAAGACAGGCAGGAGCCATTATAATAAAGTAGCATGGACAATATTGCATATCCTGATGATATCAAGCTTCAACAGCTGGGAACATTTGGAGAATTGTGAAAAGAAAATAAGATTGGAAACTTAGGAACTATTTCATGTTAGTTATTTCTGTCCATTGTAGGTGAAGGGCTGTTCAAAAAGAAAATATTTTTTAAAGTTAAAAATACAGTTACAGTACATTCCTGAAATTCTAGTTCAACGTGCAAACCACTACACTAAGTTATCTAAGGACGTTGGGTGTATTTTGCAGACTGAGGTCCAAAACACATTGCAGAAATAATCCAGTTTGAGACTGCTTTAACTGCCCTGGCTCAATGCTAGGGAATTCTGGGAACTGTAGTTTTGGGAGACATTTAGCCTTCTCTGTCAGAGAGCTCTGGTGCCACAATATACTACAGTTCCCAGGATTCCCTAGCACTGAGCCAGGACAGTTAAAGCAGTCTCAAACTGGATTATTTTTGCAGTGTATTTTGGACCTGGGTTAAACACCCAGGTTAAATTAACATTTGGGTGAACGAAATGGTAAAAATCTGGAAATCATGCCCTATGAAAAGTGGTTTAGGAAGTTGCGTTATGTTTGGTCTGCAGAAGAGAAAGTTAAGTGGCGACATGATAGCCATGTTTAAATATTTGAAAAGGTGTCATATTGAGGATGGAGCAAGCTTGTTTTCTGCTGCTCCTGAGACTAGGACACAGAGCAAAGGATGCAAAAAGAGATTCCGTTTAAAGATTAGGAAGAACCTCTTCATTGTGGAACTCCCTGCCTCCGAGTGTGATGGAGTTCCTTCTTCGGAAGTTTTTAAAGAGAGGATGGATGGTCATGTGTTGACAGAGCTTTGATTGTGACTCGCTGCATGGTAGGGCATTGGACTCGATGACCCCTGTGGTCTCTTCCAAATCTTTGATTATATGATGCTAGTTCCTATAAGTCTACAATAAGATTCAGGGGGGATTTAATGCAGCCATTAAATGGGAGGCATCAGTCAGCCATAACTCCAGATTCCAGGAGCTCTATTTCTGTAATCCATCATGACCAGTCATGCTGCCTGGGGCTCTGAAAGTTGAATAAACATCTGGACGGCCTCCGTTTCAGCACTCCTGTTGCACAGGTTTCTACACACCACAAACCTGCATAATCAAGGTTTTTGATAGTTTGGAAGTGTCTTTGTGTGTACATCTGTGTCCTAGTAGAGATACCCTTTATAAACTTGTCTGAATCTAACAAGAATGCATGTGCTCTGGGCATGGTTCCACTTTCCCTTCATTTATTTAGCATGTGTTTATGAAGGAACAATGGAAGAGGGCTATTACAGAACATGAAACTAGACAATGAAAAAACAGTTTTGAGGGGATCAATCTGAATGTAAAATCATTGAGGGAAGAAGTGCTTAACTCTTTCACTGCCCTCAGATCTTTCTGTTCCAAATTATTCCACAAACTGCTCCCTGATTCACACATTTCCCACATTTGAGATGTATGTTTGTGAGAAGAAACTCTGTATTTTAGAACTGTTCCATTGTAGAGATCTCCTAGTTTCATACCCTGGCTAGTAAGCCAAATTTAAAATACACACTCTAATTTTAGATGTCACATCAAACTTTTAGTTAACAAACCACAATAGAATTACCAAGATCATTGCTTGTGATGGGGAATGGAAAGACAAAAGGAAAACCTTTGAAACTAATGGTGAATTCATTAAACTTTAACTGGATCAAATATATCTAACTGTCTTGTCAGCAATATAGACCAATATGTGGCAGGATTGTTCAGAATGATCTTATTTTCAGTCTAGGGACTGAGAACTTTCAAATTTAACACAATGTATGAATGAACAAAGACATGGGCTCCCACTAAATAATTGAACTGGTTTGTTCTCCATCATACAGTTATATCATGTGTGTTGTTGCCTTGTCTCAGCAGTGGCTGGTGAAATGGTTTTTAGTGAGAAGCGTCAGGCATGGCAGCAGTGGCACTCTGGGTTCAAATTTAAAGGTACTGTGTAGAGAAGAATGTGTAAAGTGCTGAGCTATATCTCAAAAACAGATTCAGCACCCTGGATAGCTCATTTATAATCTAGACTAAAAAAAACCCCTGACATGTGAACCACCAGTCACTGATAAATTCAGAACAGCTGAGGAGAGAAGAGAAAATCTGCTGTTACTAGTAACCAACAGGGATCAGAATTGAAAGCAACATTACCAGAATGGTGGGAAATTTCTCTCCTGTCTTAATAGCCTAGCAGCAGTGGCTGACATTTTCTACTAGTGAATGGCTTTACTGGTTACAGTGGCTTGTCAGGTTGAAATGGATTCAAGAAATTTCAGAAGGGTAAAAGCTTTTATATATATATATATATTGAATCTAAAATAAATATCATCTGCACCCTGGTGGCGCAGTGGTTAAATGCCTGTACTGCAGCCATTTATTCGAAACCACAAGGTTGCGAGTTCAAGACCAGCAAAAGGGCCCAAGCTCGACTCAGGCTTGCATCCTTCCGAGGTCGCTAAAATGAGTACTCAGACTGTTGGGGGCAAATTAGCTTACTTGCTAATTAGCTTACTTGCTGTTCACCGCTATGATCTTTGGAATAGCAGTATATAAATAAAACAAATTATTATTATCATGTGTCCTGTATGTCTGATGATGCATTTCTTCAAGTCATCTATGACTGAAATAATTTGACAAGCAGAGCAGATTCCATGTACCATTTGA
>NC_056525.1:92000294-92003411 GCF_019175285.1 Sceloporus undulatus
CCAGCCAAACATTACACCGAGAAAGAGCTCATTTAGTAGATACTGATTTTAATTCAATTAAGAATTTGGGGTAGAAAGGGAAGCAAGAGTTAGGACTTCAGCCCTGTAGTAAACACAAAAGGTGGACATAGTTGGCTACATCAAAAGATAAAGCTGTTTGGAAGCATGAGCAACCCCAAAATATGTACAGCTTTCATATCTCTGAAAGTAATGGACAAAGTCTATAGAAGCAGGAAGAAATCATCCTTTATATTTGAGCAACATTCAGCTGACAGGAGGTGGTTATATCAAACACTGCCTTTCTGTGGGAGATGGAAAAGAGTTAAAGCACCACCAGTCAAGCATCAGCTTTTGTGGAAAGTTTTTGAAAGTAGGTTAAGGACATCAAATGCAAAACCATTCCAGCAAAGAAAGTTTGATCAAGGACAGGCAGTACTATTGGAAGCTCGCCTTTCCTTCCTTGCTGAGGTTATATCAGGCCATTCTTCCTGGGGTAGGCAAAAGGTGATGCTAAAGAAGTACCATACACTGATGTTGTCACAGAGCATGACAAAGAGTCATGCTTGATATCAAGCAAAGGACTTGTGGGATAAGAAAAACTGGCCTATTGGTTTTGCAAGCCAAAAAAGGAAAAAAAGAAGAACATTGACTAGCATTTCTAGATTTAGATAGTTGACCCTCAGGCAGCCTTGACCTGTTCTCAGAAGAAAGCAGAAAGAATAACACCACCAGTAACTGTCCTTAAAAAAACCCTTTTTTCCCCAAAGAGGTGAGCATACTAAAGATGAGACACAGGTATATAGAAATTCATATATAAGATATTTAAACATGGTAATCTGCAATCCATTCTTCAGCTAGACAAAATTGGCATCTAAGCAGCAAATGAGGAGGTAAAAGTGGCAATAACTGCTTAATATTAATTCTCACTTTCTTAAAATTAATGAAAAATAAGTCCTCCCTCTCTTGTTGAATAATGACTGGAGTGCAGACAGAAGAAAACGCAACTTATATCTGATAAGTCACAATAGAGAACATCTTTGTTGTTATAAGATGACAATATAGGCAGCTAAGAAAGTCTTATCTGGACATACTGCCTCTGTAAATTCTCATCTAGCTGAACTATTTAGTGTGGTAACTCAGACATCTTTCCACTGAATCCAATTCTAGAGCCTTCTGCAGTTTGCTGTGATGCTTTTAACCATTTCACAGATAAAATCTCTCAGATGAAAGCCAACTTTGATGCTGCCATTACAGCACAAGTTGACAATGGGGTGTCCAGCAATTCCATAAGCAGGATTACACTGCATCAGTTTCAGTTGGTGAGTACTGCAGATGTGGTCAAACTGCTAGGATGAGTAAAGAGGACGACTTGCTCCTTCAGTCCCTATCCTTCTTGTCTGGTAATTCAGGGAGAAGATGCAGTCAGATTTCAGTTGCAGCATATTATCAATGCATCTCTTGGTGAGGGAAGTTTTCCGTGTTGTTTTTCATCTTGGGCAAGGTGATTGAGAAGATAGTTGCATTCCAACTCCAGGCAAATCCATTTCAAACCAGCTACAGAGCAGGATACAGGGTTGAGACTGCTTTGGTTGTCTCAGTAGATTATCTTTGCTTGACCATTGACGGCATGGTATGTCCCAGTTGGTGCTTTTAGATATCTCAGTGATGTTCACTACCATTGATCATAGTATCCTTGTAGAATGCCTATAGGATTTGGGAAGTGGGAGCACTGTGCTTCAGTGGTTCAAGTCCTATCTCTCAGGTAGGTCCCAGATGGTGGTGCTTGGTGAAAGATGCTTCTCAAAAAGGGAGCTATTATATAGCATACCACAAGGTGCCATTATATCCCCAATGCTGCTGTCTGTCCATACGAACCTTCAAGAACACTAAGATCTACAGAGCAAGGCGTTCTCTCAGTCTTGTCAACATCACAGTCTTGCTTGGTTAGGACATGTGAGAGAGTCTTCTCAGTGGCTGCTCCAAACTTATGGAACTCCCTTCCACAGGAGGCTAGGCTGGCTGCCTCCCCAGCAACATACGACATACAAATACATAAAAACACAACACATAACATCGGTTTCAAAAAACACATAAACCAGCTAAAACACATAACATCAGTTTAAAAGAACATATAAAACCAATACATATTACGCTACATATTAAAGTGACCACTTCATAGTTTAATATTCATAAGTGGGGAAGTTTTTGTAAAAAAATTCCATGTTTTATTTATTTTAAAATCTTTTGTATGAATTTAAATTATTTTATATTGTATAATATAATGTGAGCCTGACCCTGGCTCTGATCCTGCTTAGCTTCCATGGATCTGGTGCCTTTGGGGTATTTAAGGCTAAATAATAATAAATAAAAATTTTATTTCTATCCCGCTTTTTGCCAGGCAATCAAAGCGGCGTACAACAGGTTAAAATACATCCATATATACATAATGCCCCCCCTTAAACAAGATTAAACAATGTAAGATTAAAAACTACATATTAAAACCAACTAAGCTAAATAAAAATCATCATGGGCAGAGTTCACTGGATGGGAAATCTTATTTGTGGCCGAGCATTTTATTCCGGGAAGGCTTGCAGGAAGAGATCCGTCTTAATGGCCTTTTTAAAGCTCTCTAGATTGGTAATTTGACGGATCTTGTCTGGCAGGCCATTCCATAAATTGGGAGCGGCTGCAGAGAATGTCCTCTGGGAGGTCGCCATCAACCTGGTCTTTAAGGGCTGTAATAAATTCCTCCCAGAGGACCTATGGGGCAGATTATATGGAAGCGATCCCTTAGATAGGTTGGGCCCAAGCCATGTAGGGCTTTAAAGGTGATAACCAACACCTTGTACTGTGCCCGGAAACTGATAGGCAGCCAGTGGAGTGACTTCAATATTGGTGTTATATGGTCACTCTTTGCTGTTCCTGTGACCAACCTGGCATGTATTATGTATTTTAGTACATAAAATATATCAATCTCATAAAAGATATATATGAACTGAAGGAAAGCAATGAATTAATTCCAGCAATCAGTAAAAAAACAGACTGACATTAAAATGTTAAATTATCATTATTATTATTATTATTATTATTATTATTATTATTATTATTATTATTATT
>NC_056525.1:92003421-92092527 GCF_019175285.1 Sceloporus undulatus
CCCAAGGATGGAATCACAGACATTACTGGGAAGAGAGAGTTTATATGAATTGAGAGCGATAGTAGTGGATCTCGCAAGCATTGTAATCTATTGGAAGGACAGAAATGGAACAACTACCAGTCCCATGTAAACTCACACATGGAAAGGGTCTAGCAGAGAAAAGACTGAAGCTTAGTCTTCCTCACAAGATATACAAAAGTAGCTTTACTTGCAGTACAGAGGAAGGAGCTGGGCATGTTCAGCTTGGTGAAGAGAAGACTGAGGGGTGGCATGAGTGCACTCTTTAAATACCCAAAAGGACTGCCACAAAGAGGAGGCTGCAGGCCTGTTCTCTGCTGCCTCAGAGGGTGGGACTAGGTCTAATGGATTTAAATTGCATAGGGGTAGATTCCAATTGGACATTAAAAGAACTTCTCGACAGTGAGAGCAGTTTGGCAATGGCACCAATTGCCTAGAAAGGTGGTGCGGTCTCCTTCTCTGGATGTCTTCAAGAAAGAGGCTGGACAGCTACCTTTTGGGAATGCTCTATCTGGAGATCCTGCACTGAGCAGGGATTTGGGCCCCATGGCCCCTATAATCCCTATCAACTCCATGAGTCTATGAATAAAATCCATAAATGCATGGTCCAATGAAGGACAGAGAGAGAAGAGAAAATGGGTGCAGGCAACTCTGATGGAGAAATGGGGTGGGTATGATGAAACAAATTAACAGGAATTCTAGCACCATTCCCCTACATAGGTCACCCATTCCCAGGCATGAGATTTGAGTTTGAGAAGTGAATTTCACATTTTGAACCCCACTTTCATGCAGCAGTTCATTCAGCATCATGACTGAGTTGGCATTTGGCATGGGTTTTACACATCCAGGCATGCTCCTTCTTCTCTGGTCATAAGGCTAAGCAATGGGAGGATTGTCTCCTATGAAGGCAAGTGTGGGCTTATGGCATGAGAATATAAATAAATGTTTCCATATGGACAAAGGATTTCCAAAGCCAGCTAACTACATCACAGTTGACAGGCCAGCATGCAATGTGTCAGCATAAGTCTCCAAGGGCTGTTGTGACCAGACATTCCAAGCTGTGCCTTAATAGTCTCAATTAAAGTCAAATGGAAAGTCATCTACAGCTTCTGAAATCGAGCCCAGCTTGTGCTGGTGTCACACAGGATGTCTCCTTTTCAATTTTGCAATCACTGGCAGATTTTGCTCTCACATAAAATAAAATAAAAACCCTTGTGTTTAGTATGAAGAAGCTGTGCCACACAGTGCATATAGTGCATGCACAGCCACATACCAATTAGTTGTTGCTGTGTGCCTTCAAGTCATTTCTGACTTATGGTGACCCTAAGACAAACCCATCAAAGAGTTCTCTTCACAAGATTTGCTCAGAGGAGCTTTACCTTTGCCTTCCTCTGAGGCCAAGTGTGTATGACTTGCCCAGCCCACCACGTTACCTTGGCCAAGTGGGGATTTAAATCTTAGTCTCCAGAGTTGTAGTACGATGTCTAAACCACTACACAACACTCTTTCCCAGGGCAATTAGTACTTTACATAAAACAATGTTAGAGTAACTCTGGCTAGTACATGCAGAGAGCAGCATTTGTATTATAATTTTCTTATGTACTTCCCAGAAGCTATTTAGTCAATTGTATATTTACTTGTTCATTTGTATTCCACCATTGCCACAAAACAGTTCAGGTGGCCTGCACTGGGATGATTCCAATTTTATCCTCTTAACAACCTTGTGAGGTAGGATTGGCTTAAAGGTTGAGATTGGCCCAAGTCACCAAGTGAGTTCTATGGATGAGTAGAATTTGAATTCAGGTTTCTCTCATCTTTACCATATTTACTGTGGTAAATGGTTTACCATGTTTGCTGTGGTGACATTTAGACTCTTGATGTTTGCTAAGTATATTTTCAGCACTGAGAATTCTGCTTGAAGCCATTTGCTGCTGCCTGCTTCTTTTGCTCCTGCTGCAATCATAATACACTATACAATCTAAAGGCTTTTAAAACTCAGCTCTAAGCAATATCCCATTGTCTGCTGAAAACTTTCATGCCCACCTTCTGTCAAATTCAGTGTCTGAGGCACATGAGAGAAGGGACTCATCATTCAAATTAAACCGTTCTGTTTAACTTCAGTGATAACTAGCAAGTGGAAATATAAAGTGGAAAGACTTGTTGTTCTGCTTATTAGCAGCTATTGTATGAGAGAAGAAAATCCATTTCAGTTAATAAATGCCCTAATCATCTCTTCTACTTGGAGTTTGTGAACTCAGCAGTCAACTGGGCATAAAATATAAAAATATTTTCTTCTGTGACATGCTAAGTAATGAACCAGAGAAGACATTAAGATACTTAGAGCCAGGCTTCACATTTCCAGCCTGGGAACATCATCATCATCATCATCGTCATCGTCATCGTCATCGTCATCGTCATCATCATTTTATTCATTTATATCCTATCTTTCTCTCAGTAATGAGAATCAAGGTAGCTAATAGCATATACAGATTAAAACATACAAAAGCTTCAATAAAGTTATAAATATAATAATTTTAAAAACAATTAAACAATAGAGAAAGTTGAAAACATTAAACATTAAAAGATAACATGAGCCTGGTACAGACCAGCACTTCGTGCCAGCCTGGGTCTGAAAGTAGGGCTCGGGAGAGCAGAGCGTCCACACACTCCCAAGCCCTACCATGCACCGCGGGTGCCATGTTGGCACACCACCATTTGTACAGCATGCACAATGATGATGTGCCTCATATGCTGCATCCAAATGACGCACACATAGAGGACATCACAGCGCCACTCCAGGGCACTGATTGCACCTTAGCAGCAGCAGAGAAAGAAGCCGTGTTTTGCGGCTCCTTTTTCCAGGCACATCATCGCGGCGCCATTTGATTGGCGCAGTCATGATCCGGGGAAGAAAGGGGCAGCCTCTGTCCTCCCCTTTCTCCCAATCTGTATAGACCCATACGAACATTAAAAACAGCACTGCACAGCCTTTTAAAAATCCCTCCCTGGGAGGTTTTCTGCAGAAGTTTCAGAAAGCATAAAGGCAGCTTTTCAATGGGCCTTTTTAGTTGTGGCACTTCACTTTGGAACAATAATGGTGGCAGAATTCAAAGACAGCCATGTTTATCTGATGAGTATGCAACATGATCTTGTAGTATCTTTGAGACTAACTTAGAGAAAGAAGTTTGTAGTATACGTTTTTGTAGACTGTAGTGTAAAACACACTGCAGAAATCATCCAGTTTGAGACTGCTTTAACTGCCCTGGCTTAATGCTAGGGATTTCTGGGAACTGTCATTTTGTGAGACAAATGTCAGAAAGCTCTGGTGCCACAATAAACTACAATTCCCAGGATCCCCTAGCACTGAGCCTGGACAGTTAAACAGTAACAAACTGGATTATTTCTGCAGTGTGTTTTGGACTTAAATCTAATTAACAATTTGTAAGCCGCTCTGATAACCTTTTGGTTGAAGAGCGGGGTATAAGTAAATTATTATTATTGTTATTATTATTATTATTAAATCTACTTGCATCTGATGAAGAGACTTAGGATGCATATACACTGCAGAATTAACACCACTTTAACTGCCATGGTTCAATGCTATACAATTCTAGGATTCATCTTTTGTAAGATATTTAGCTTTTTCTATTACAGCGTTCTAGTACTACAATAAAGTACAAATCCCGGGATGCCATAGGACGGAGCCATGACAGTTAAAACAGGGTCAAACTGCATTAATTTTATAGTGTGGCAGCAATTGGCATCTATGAAAGCTTATGCTACCAAGTTCTTTATCTCGGTGTCAAAGGTGCTAAAGTATCCCTTTGCATTTGGAACAATAAGTGGCACTGATTTAATCTGAATTGCCTTTGTACTTTAGTGAATTTTGGATTACATTTTAAGAATGTGTGCTGCAATGTCTGCATGTCTGATGCATTGTAATTATAACCCAAGATCTGGAGGGCTTCATGTACCTCATTCCTTATATATGCCACAATTAAAGAGAGTGACAACACACTTGTGTGACTGAGGAATACATCAAAAATTGTATCTCAGTTTTCCTAGTTGTATCACATCTATAAAATATTGTTAAATGGTGCCAGAAGCCAGTAGACTATGTGTTGGCAAACAATGGCAGTCATTCTTTCTTCACTTACTTAGACAGATGGATTTCATGCTTAAAGCACTTCAGGCAACTCCAGGGGCTCTTGGTTATGTTCCTCATGTTGTCACTTGTTTATGGGAATCCCACTTAAGCCACTTTTACCCACAGAGTAATGGATGTGTCCTGATGGAGATCCAGAAATGTTGTCTTGGTGCCAGATTTTAAAAACCAGTTAGGCAGGTTTTTAGCACAAGTCATCTCCCACAAGCAGTAGATCCACAAGCCAGTCTGAAAGATTTCAGATGATGGTTAAATACTATTTCTAAACATTTCAGAAACGCCAGAGCTAGTATTTGTAACTCTTAACTGGCACATTGACCACTTACGGCAACTTCAGATAGCAGTACAAATTCAGATGATATGATTTACTACAGCAAGAGACCCACTTGAATATTGTACTCTGTCAGTACCTCTGAAGATTTAGGTTATAAACCACAGAAGCTCAAGCTAAAATCATTTGGTTAGTTAAAGGAATCATGAAACTCCCCCCCCCCCCCCCCTTCCCTTCTTTTTACATGTGTTGTTATCTACAGTGATGCCTAGAAACTTACTTTTCAAAATAATATTTCTACTCATTTAACCATTTGTCAGTGCTTACTGTGAAGCCAGCATGGTGTAGTGGTTTGAGCACTGGACTACGACTCTAGAGGCCAGGGTCTAAATCCTGACTTGGCCATGTAAACACACTGGGTGACCTTGGGCAAATCAGACTCTCTCAGCCTCAGAGGATGGCAATGGCAAACACCTTCTGAAGAAACTTGCCAGGAAAGCCCATGATGGGTTTACTTTACAGTCACCATAAATCAGAAATTATTTGAAGGCACATAATAACAAACCACAACAGTGCTCACTGCGCTTTACATTTATTTTAATGTGCCATAAAAATGCAATCTGTGTGGCTGACTTCTGCTAGACATTGATTTGCTATGGATATCCATTCGGTATTAGGACTGTGTTTGTGCTTCAAACATTCTGTGCAGTACATTCAGACACAATGGGCCAGCATAGCTTATTGTCTTAATCAAAACTGAGGTCATGGCCAACTTACCAAAATCTTTAATAACCACCAGAGAAGTCATGATACAAAAGGAAAAAGGAATGGAACAGGACAAGAAAGGGAGCTAATCTCGGCATTTCATGAAGCTATATAAGGCATAATATAAGGCAACAGTGAACAATGAATATGAGAGAAATGATTGATGACGTGATTATCACAAGGCAGAAGAGTTCAAACAGGTCCACCTGATATTTTGGTCATTCAGAGGCAAGGCATCTCCTCCATCAGGCAGTTTGACGTAGTAAGTCTCTGAATATTTAACTTCATGGGAACATGAGCAGTTGGATGCTATGCCCTTCATGTCATGCTTGTGGCCTTCCTATAGGCATCTGTCTCATTGCTGTGGAAACAGAATGCTGAAATGAGCTGCATCTGCACTGCAGTGTTATTTGTAGTTTGTTGTAGTGACAGAGCTCTCTGACAGAGAAGGCTAAATATCTCACAAAACTACAATTCCAAGAATTCCATAGCATTGAGCCATAGCAGTTAAAGTGGTGTCAACCTGGATCAATTCTGCAGTGTGAATGCAGCCCTAGATAGGCTTTTGGCCTGTTCCATCATGATTCTTCCTGTCATGAAAGCCAACAACTTCATAAAATTGCATGCATGCTGTGATTGAAAAAAGACCAGTGAATGGACATAGATGGTCACCTCTTCTGTCACAGCACTGCACAGCTTTCACCTGAACTGGCAAACTCTCTCTCTCTCTTGAAGAATGTTATGTTTGAGGAGATGTTGGGAGACACATTGGCCCAGATTCTTTGCACTTTTGACACAGTATAAATACATGCCAATGTAGTCACAACAAATTCCACAGCAGTGTAACCAACTGTGCAGTGAGTGCCTTGGCCTTGAGCTCACATTGGCAGTGCACAACAGTCAATTATCTCCCACCCACCAAGTTAAGAAAAATGAGACAGGGGCCTGCGTATGTGGTTGCAATGTTTAGCAGCACTGGTTAAACTTACACAGCCTCCAAAAAAGTACAAATGCTTACACAACTAGTATACCAATAGGATTCCTGTCAAAAGCTCTGTGAATGACTGGGGTGAGAAAGTGTGGAGGGATGGGGGCATTTTTCACAGCTTTACTCCCTGGAAGGGCCATACCAGCACTCCTGATGTGACTGCAAATGATGCCACATCATTTTTGTTTTAGGTTGATTTTTGGCCACGAGGAGCTGGGGTTTTTAAACATTGTAGATTGAGGGGGTTTGGGGATGAAACTGTCACATCTGGTGGAGATTCTGAACTGTTTGGGCTCCAATAGTGAAAAGTGTTAAATATTTTGGGGTCTGGGGGCTTCAGGGACCACATGTTGGTCCCCAAGGGCCATAGAAATTCAGTAATCCACATTTCGCTCACCCTGATCTGTGGTGTGTGACCTAGACAGGTAGCTTCCTAAATTGTGCAAGCAATAGGCAATGAACATCCATTAATGTTCCCCAGTGGAGTGTGACTGCATGGATGCTAAACTCGAGAGTAAAATGTGGAGTTCATCATCCTATAATGTGAGATCTCCACTATATATCTAAGTAAGGGTTTCATCCACTCTTTGTGCACTCAGCCATTCAATCCTTGAATCTTTGCATGAATATACTTGGAGTGAATTGTAATTAAAACGATACCCTTCTGGTTTATATCTATAGTTGTGGCAAAATGGGAGGGAAAAGGGTATTGTGTTTGCATGTCTCATTGCTTCAGAGCCTAGCTCATGGTTTTTTTTTTTGTGTGTGTGTGTATAGCAGGGAGTCCCTCTATGAGTATTTGGGGCATAGAGGCACCAAGGCTGTTCATCACAAGATCTGTCGCGACAGTTTAGGTAAGGTTGAAAGGACTTGTCAGATTTCCTAGAGATTGTTTCCAGAAAGTGAATTATTATCATGCAGAGCACACAGCCCTGGAAACATCACTCAGTAGGAGAAATGTCAAACAGGGAGGGGAAAAAAGTTAGAACCATTATCTCCCTGGAAGAACCAAATGAGTCAGTATCTGTTGTTTATGGAACTTTCTGCCATGTCATCTGAGGAGGCTGATCTGCCATTTCAAGTCTCACACCAGGAATTGCACAGATGGCATCAACGCAAGGGGAAGTGGAAGAGATCCAAGCAGACAATGGTCTGATGTCCACTATATTTATGAAAATTACAAGCACATTCCAATATGGTAATTGGGGGCAGAGCTTTGGCAGACTGTACCTTCGAGACTTCATTTGCAGACAAACAAGTTACCTGATTTATCTCATTGTTCACTCAGTGTTTCTCTTCAGAACTGCTTGTGCTGTGATGGCAAAGTAATGTTTCCATTTAGTTCACTGTGAACTGAACTGGAGATGCAATTATTCTGTCCCCTCCCCTTTGCCAAAATTTATTATCTTTTGCAATCAACCCAGAGAAAATAACCCTTTTATTAGCAGCCCTCAAATAAGAGAACGGTTAATCTCTTATCAGTGAGTGTTTTTTATTGGACAGTAAAGTTTTTACTACACTGTTCTTTTTTTTTTTTTAAACTTACAATAAAAATAAGGCCATAAACCTTTAATAAGACCTATTAAGAAAACCAGCAGGTTTATTCATGAAATCAGAGTTGATATGAATATGCATTTGACTGCAATTTTTCATAATCCCTAAATTATTTGCATCAGTTCTACCACAGCAAACTGCTTATATGCAAAAGTTCTGAATCACTAAATTTACTAAATATTTCTGGGTTCTGCAAGATCAAAAGGCAAGTTTTGTAATCTTTAGCTGAACAACACAATATAATTAACATAAATCATTACAATTCTGAGTATTAAAAATTAAAAAAAGGTTAAAGCTGAGACAACCATGGGACATTATGAACTGCTTATTGCTAAAATGATTAGAAAACCAGATCTCTTGCTCAGATGTCTACAAACAGATTGGTGTCATAAGGCAGAAATATACATTTTATGAGAGAATTTGCCCCTAGATTCTCATGAAAAGTTATATATTTTATTCCTTAGTAGCTACTCTTCTCCACTGGCAATGACAAATACATCTTTGGATGCATCTGCACTGCAGAAATAAAACAGTTTGACACCGCTTTAACTGCCTCAATGATATGGAATCTTGGGATTTGTAGTTTGTTGTGGCATCAGAACTTTTTTACAATCTAAATTGCTGACAAAACTACAAATACTAGAATTCCATAGCACTGAGCCATGACAGTTAAGGAGTTGTCAAACTGCATTATTTCTGCAGTGTAGATGCAGCCATTGTTGTAAAAATGTAGTTGTGTTTTGTTTTTGGAATTGCAATATTTTAATGACAGCATCAGAAAAATGTACTTTTTAATTTTAAACCCCCCCCCAACATTTCTACAATGGAATAATTACAAATGTAATTTGTGCTCTGGTATTTCATATTATAAGCTTATGAGATGAACACTTTGAGATAAACATCTCACTGATAAATTCAGTAGATTATTTTATTGTTTTTATATGCTGTTGATAAGGTTACATTGATAACGCTGCTGTAGAAGTCAACAATTAACATTAATCTTTATGGTCTAAGGTACAGGAAGTGGTATTCTAGTAAACTGAGGAGCCAGTGCTAAGAATTTTTAAAATTTTGAGCCATCAGATAAAAAAAATTATGAAATTCTCTGACATCTGTATCAGATTTGCAGATTGCTGAGTGATAAAGCTTTGTGTGTGTGTGGATGACCAGGTTATGTGTGTATATTTACTCCATACCATATGCCAGCCTGCACTAGTCCAGCACCCTCCAAATGAGTGGGTGCTGTCTTGAGTCCCTTTCATGGGAGAAAGACAGAATATAAGTAAATAAAATAATAAAAATAATATAACAATCAGTGGCACAGCAGTGCCCACTCTCTCCTGACTATGAATGATGGGAATAGTAGTCTGACATATCTAGAGGCTGCCATGTTAAGTAACTGTGCTGTTTTTATCTTATTCTTTAATGCATTGCATTTTTATCCTGCATTTCTATGAAATCCAGCACTCAAGGGTGCTAAGAAACATTACAAGCAATTTAAAATAATGGAAGCTTTATTATTGTAATAAACAAAATAGATGAAAAGGCCAGATTGAAAAAATTCATCTTCTCATTGATCCTAAAAGCCATGAGAGTGGGATTTATGGTACCTCCAAGGAGAGTGTGTTCCTCAGTCTGCGGCAGCCCAAGAGAAAGCCTTCTACCAAATACTTGGTGGGGTAATGGTATATTCCTGCCCTTTTGTGTATTCCAGCACTTTAAAGTTTCTTAGCACTGTATCATAAAAGCAATTAAATTTCTGTCCCAAAGACTAATTTTTCTTCCATGATTTGCATAGGTTTCCATGGCTATTTTTTGATGGTCTCCATGGTGCTGAAAGAGATTTTCTGATTGGGACCACCGTTGCTGTGACAATAATCCACATCTAACAAGCAGCATGAACGCAAGCACTCTCAACCACCTACCATTAGATATTTTAAGATAACTAACATTATATCAGGAGGGCCAAATGTACTTTGTAGGAGTATCTGAAGTGGTAGATTTTCAAACCATCCTTCTGTAAAACACTGGTCTTAGTGCTCTACTGGAATGCTTCATGTTGAGAATGAATGCATTCACATATATAACCCAATTCTGGTTTCGTAGTCTCAAATTCTGCACTACCTGGTTGCAAGAGCCTACTAAACTAAACTGTATCACTTTAGGTAGATATTGAATGCATTTGATATGGTGGTGGTGATGACAATAGTGCATAATCTCACTCTACCTGCAGAGTAGCTGATATTTGAAAACCAACTATTTAAGGCAAAAAACACCCCATAAAATAATAAAACACAATAGAATCCTACTAAGCAGAAAATCCATAGCAGTTCAAGCATCTACAGAGTATGTGCAAATGATACCCCCCCCCCCCAAAAAAAGATGACAAAGTTGGGCCAGATAAACGTCTCTGGATAGTGAATTGGAATGATCGTTCTAAAGAAGTCTTGCTAATACCATTGCCTGCCTTGATTGATGCCTACCTAAAAGGGGGGGGCAGGACTTCCATATTTTTAAAGTTCTGTAAAAGAGGAAATTCCAGCACATATATTTATTATATTTATTTTTATTTCATTTAATTTTAGTTCATTTCTATGCCACATATCTCTCATAAAGAGACACAAAGTGGCTCACAGACAAAATTGCTTAAAAGATTTTAAAATAGAAATTTAAAAACAATTTAAAAACAATTAAAACCAACTAGCTAAAAACAGTATTGTTGTTATTGTTGTTGTTGTGTGCTCCCCCCCGAATTGCATGCATATTTCTCAAGCCTCAAAGTGATGTCACTATGGAGCAAGGTCCATGTGTACATGAATATCTGAATTTCCCATGCAAAACTGGGATAAATCCCTACTCCCCCCCCCCCCCCCCCCCGATCAAGGCCCTCAGGCAATGAAAAGGCCCAGCCTCAGCCCCGTCATCCTGTATTATGTTTAGGCAGCTTGCTGTGCAAATTAGTTGAGACTGTTTTATTTTGCCCATGTAAATGTGCCCTGTGTCATTCAAATACAAAACACCAAGTGCAAATAATGAGGAAAATATATATGCACATACTTTTCAAGACAGTGCTCTCATGTTGAGATTTCTCCCTCTCACCCTGAAGACGAGAGTAAAAGATCCCATCTGGGAATCTTGTTCCAGTCACATCTTCACAAAGCCTAGGGCCTATGAGGCCCAGTTATGGCTATTAGGCAGTGTGAAGCCTGAGGGCTTTGATCGGGGGGGGGGGGGAGGGATGGGCATTTCAGTGTTGAGTGTGGGCATCCATGGCTGACCTATGGCCATTCATCTCTCTTGGTTAATAGAGTGTGTGGCTTTCACAGCTTATCATGCACCATTAAATTAGACTTCTGCCCCTGGGTGTGGTGGAGGAGGCAACACTGAAGCAATATTCAGCTACCAGTCTAGTTGCTATCTCTGTGGACTGGCAAGGGTTGGCACTATCTTCTCTTTGGTCTCAGCAGCAAATATCTTGGGATGGTCCTGGGGGCCATGCAGGGATATGGTGGGATACCTTTTGCACCTAAATAAAGAGGCTGTGAAAGATGACTAGTAGGAGGCAGTCTACTCCAGGAAGCTCACTCAGAAGAACTTGAAGGAATACCAGTACAGTTCCATCCCTTATCCTTGAAGAGCCTGCACGATGGGGAGAAAGTTAATGAGTTAGCAAGCTGAATGTCTGAATATGCAGTTTCCCCCTTTGTCAAATTAATAAATATTCCTCATTTGGAACACAGCAATTGACTCTTGCTTCTTTATTTCTGGGTTTGGGTCTGAAAGGATTTCTTTTATTGCAGGTTGAGAGAACTTTATCTTTAGAGAAATTACTTAGCTTCTTATAATGTGTGGCAGCAATTAACACAAGCTTTTAGAAACAACTTGCTCTGCAACAGAAAGGAGGGTGAAAATGAAATTTTGCCATGGCAACTGAAGAAACACGGTACTTTATGTACTGCAGAATTACCTCAGAAACACAGAGGGTATTTTTTTAAAAAAAAAATCTTACAAATGCCAAGATTCAACACTATATTTTGGTTCTTTGAAAGAAGCAGAAGCACAGTTACCATACTCTTCATCAATGTTACATAGTTTTTGTGAAAAAGCTGCTTTGTGACCTGTTCAAAACTATCATATTTCTTTTTAAAAGCCAAAATAAATGTGAAGTGTAATTTCATCAGGAATAATCCAGGGGACACAAAGTTCAGAGTAAGACCACTTCAATATGGCTTCTTTCCCTCTACCTTTCTCTCATACATTATACTACATTCAGTGAAATTTACTCCGAAGGGACTCAGGGAAGACAAAGAGCTCTGCATGGTATATCATTATGCTACATAATTCTCTGCCACAAGGTGTAGTGATGTCCTCTGATTTAGGGGGCTTCAAAGGAATTAGAAAAATTCATGAGAAATAAGACATTGATGACTGCTAGTAATAATGGCTATATATAAATAGACGCACACCTGAACATCTGGACAGAATAATTACCACTATTTGCTCTGATATAGTCCCTCCTGATTCTTCTTCTGCTCTTAATCTTCTATTGCCCTCGCCTAAAAAAATTTCTGTGTTTCCTCCTGCTTCTTTGGATGAACTATTTACACTTCTGAACTCTTGCAAACCTGCAACCTGTCCTCTTGATCCACTTCCTACTCATCTTTTAATTTCTGTAGCTCCCTCTTTTCTGCCCTCGCTTCTCCATATCTTCAATCTCCCTCTCTCTCTACAGGTTCCTTCCCTTCGGACTTCAAACATGCTCTCATTTCCCCAATTCTGAAAAACCCTCTCTTGACCCCTCCTCTTTGTCTAGCTATCGTCCAATTTCTCTTCTTCCCTTTCTTTCTAAATTTTTGGAACGGGTTGTTTATTCTCGCTGTCTTGAGTTTCTTGAAGCCAACTCCATTCTTGATCCCTTTCCATCTGGTTTCCGCCCAAGGCATTCCACAGAGACAGCTCTCACTAAGATCTCCAATGACCTTTTACAGGCCAAGGCTAATGGCCTTTACTCTGTTCTCATCCTTCTTGATTTGTCTGCAGCCTTTGACACCGTTGATCACTGTCTCCTAGTTGACATACTCTCTGACCTTGGGTTCTCAGACTCTGTTCTCGACTGGTTTAGATCTTATTTGTCTGGCAGATCTTTTGCAGTAGTTGCAGGTGGTCAGACTTCATCTCCTGTTCCCTTATCTGTTGGAGTTCCCCAGGGCTCTGTTCTGGGTCCCCTTCTGTTTTCTCTCTACACACTGTCCTTAGGTAAACTCATTAGCTCTTTTGGTTTTTCCTACCATCTGTATGCCGATGACACCCAGTTGTATCTTTCCACCCCTGATCTTTCTCCAAGGCTTGAACAGCAAGTTTCGTCTTGTCTCACAGCTGTCTCGCAGTGGATGCGCCATCAGCGTTTGAAGCTCAACATATCCAAGACAGAGCTTCTTGTCTTTCCTCCTAAGCCCACCCTTCAACACTCCTTTTCTGTCTCTGTGGACAACATTTCTATTCAACCAGTCCAGCAAGCCTGCAGTCTTGGTTTTATCTTTGACTTTTCTCTGTCGTGTATCCCTCAGATCCAGACCACAGCCAAGGCTTGTAGATTCTTTTTGTACAACATTGCCAAAATCTGACCATATCTCTCCACCTCTACTGCCAAGATCCTGGTCCATGCCCTAGTGGTCTCCCGACTTGATTACTGTAACGTCCTCCTGGCTGGGCTTCCTCTTTCTCACCTCCGTCCTTTAATTTCTGTCCAGCATTCAGCTGCACGCATTATCGCATCCACCCACCGCTCTGACCATATCTCTCCTGTGTTGGCATCCCTTCACTGGCTCCCCCTTCCTTTCCGCATTCAGTATAAGCTCCTGCTGTCAATGTTTAAAGCCCTCCATGGGCTGGCCCCTCCTTACTTATTAGACCTTCTTTCTCCTCACCTTCCCACTAGAGCCCTCCGTTCTGGTAGTCAAGGTCTGCTGTCCCAGCCCAGGATTTCCTCTGCCCCATCTCAGATTCGCCCCTTTTCACTCACTGCCCCTCACTACTGGAACCTTCTTTCCCCACAAGCGCCATCACTTCTTTAACCAGACTCAAAATGGAGTTGAAGACCATCCTGTTCAGAGAAGCATTTCCAGGCATTGCATAACTGTCACTTGCTATTTGATGTTTCTTTGTTGTCTGTTTTATTGGATCATTTCCTGTATTGCTATGTATTTTATATGTATTATCCTACTAGAAAGGCCCCTTCCCCTCCACCACTCCCTTCTCCTTTTGTGTCGTGTCTTTTTAGATTGTAAGCCTGAGGGCAGGGAACCGTCCAATTAAAAAGATTGTATGTACAGCGCTGTGTAAATTTACAGCACTTTATAAATAAATGTTAATAATAATAATAATAATAATAATAATAATAACAACAACAATAATAACAACTGCAGAGTACTATTGCTTTCATATTCTGCATGTTAGCTTCCCATAGGAATTTGGCTGGACACTTTGGAAAACAAGACTCTGGACCTTGTGTGCTTTTGGTCTGATCCATCATGACTCTCCTTATGTTCTTTCCAGATACCTGGGGGCAAGTGACTGGTACCCACCAAAAAGGGTCATGTGGGCTGCTTTGGAGAGTCTGGGGGAGCAATTTTCCAAGCCCCTGTATGGGTCACACTAAGATCTAATACAAGGGGGAATCGGGAAGTGATTTCAGCGATTCTGGAAGTAGGAGATTTTGGGGCCCTGAGATCTCTTTAAAGGCAAAGACACCTCTACTTGAGGCCTCCAGAATTCTGTCCTCACAGTAGCCTCTTCTCCAGAGTACAGATTATGCAGAAGGACAATCAAATGTTGTGGCATACCCATTTCTTTAGGAACGATTTATAGTTTCTCATGATCTGGACAATCAAATGCTTTGCTATAGTCTATAAAGCACAGGCTGATCTTCTTTTGTAATGCCTTAGTACATGTCATTATCCAGTATATGTTTGATATATGATTGATGGATATATTTACAAATAAATGTTCTGAATGTACCACCTTAAAGGTCATTATCTTTACCTCAGAACCTCCTGAAGGCTTTCACTGAGCATCATTGGCACACACAGAAGATCGTCTGAGTTTTAGCCAAGTGTGTGCTGCTTTGAAGGGCAACCACTCCCCTTCAGGTTGTCATTTTCAAAATGTTTATCTATTTGGTTTTCTTTTCTCCCCTTCTCCTTTATTTTGCCTAAAGGAGTAGGACAACCCAAATCCCTAGATAACAGGATGCAATGCCCTCTGCTTTATACTAGACTCCACTGGGTACATGCAATATCCCTTTTGCAAGATTTAGTGATTTACACTCTTTGCAACTAAATTCATTGTCTTTCTCCTCTCTTGAGAAAGCAAATGCCTTGGTTTTTGCTTTTGACTAGCAGTGCTTAGCCTTGACACATAGAGAGGGAAAAGAAGAAGCTAAATGTCTGCATTCTACAGCTGAAGCTCTCTGAATCGTAAAAGCAAACATTTAACAGCTGCTAGATTGTCTTAGGAGATAATGTACCCAAGCTTGTTCATAAAAATAACAAATCAAAAACCTATTGAGGCTTCACAGAGCTTTTAACATATGCACACAAATTGAGGGGAAAAATTATTATGCACTGGAAGTCCCTTTTACTCCTCCTTATGAGCAGCGTATATATTTTAAGGCAACCTTTCAAGAAAGGAAAAATGGAGAAGTGAATCTTCCTCCTTCCCTCTCGCTAGACAACCACTTAAGGAGTTAGCGCTGGTTTAATCAGTTACACAACAAGAAGCCCATGTGCATTCTCATGCTCATTCATTTTACATATATTGACTTTGTGATGACATAAATTGGTCCAAATTACTTACAGGTTGTTGTCCAATGTATATTTTTAAAAATATGGCTCACTGACTCAGATTCTAGTGAAATGTATAAGTCATGCGGTTTGAGAACCAGTTTGCAATTGTAGACCATGTACTAGGAATCAAAGAAGAATAGATTCCAGGAGGACTGTTATTGGTTTCTTGACAGCTTTTGTAAAAAGAATTGAAAAGCACTACAAATCTCATTGAAGCATTGGCAATGGGAGCTTATGTCATTCCCTTCCTGCCAGTTTTGAAAATCAAACTAGTTCTCATCTGCTTTTACACTTTGGAGGAAAAAAATATGGTAACTTTACCTCTTCCTATCTTTAATGGCTGGGAATGCATTCATGGTGATGGTGATAGGATTTAGACCAGAAAAATTACTTGCAGGGAATGGGCTATGTAAAACAAAAACTGCAGGAGGAATAATATTTTAAAATATTCAAAAATGTTTTTAAAATGTGCATCTTGAGTCAGGAAACAATGCAGAGGAAAATCCTGGACTGATGAGAATCTTTGGAGCTTGGAACTTATTCTGCTCAAATTTGGCATGCCCCCCCCCCCCTCAGAAGACAGTATTTTTTGCATAGGGGACATCATTTTTAGTGAAAAATAATATTTCTCTGCAGAAAATGCTGTTTTTTGTGCAAAAAAAGAGAATGAAATTTGTCCACAATATGTCCTGAATTGTGAATAGTCTTTACTCTGTTGTTTTCAAAGACAGCAGGAAGAAAATTGCCAAATTACTCATTGTTTCCTTTGAGAATGAAATTAGTGAATTTCATCACTAATGAAAGCAGGCATTTCTTTAGTCAGATCTGCAGAACATATTTACTTACTAGCACCACCACAACAATTACGCATTGAAAAAGAAAAAATGCTCAATTATTTATTTACTGAATTATGACTTAACATATTTATTTGCCCACCTTGGGACTGAAGGCTGAAACATTGAAGCCTCGTATTGAGTGCTGCTTCCCTCTTGCTCCTCGCATACACACACTGAAGGAGCCTCCAAGTTTTTCTTCCACAGGTCAAATCAAAATCCATAATTTTGGCCTCCGAACTTGCCCTCAACTTATACATGAGGCCAACTTATAGTCAAATATATACGGTACATGTGGAGGATGTGCCCTATGCCATTCCTGGCAAGGACAATATCTTCATCCCACCATTGACAAAGGCCCATCTTTTGAAGGCATGGGAAAATGGCATTCTCTTCCATGGGAGCCTAGGCTGAAATGTCTCTGCTTTCCTTCTGCTATCATATTTTTAAAAATGATAACTTATTTAATTCTTTTAAACTGTTGTTATCTTTATCATTCTTATTATTATCTTTTATCTATGTTTTAAACTGTTTTAGTATTGTAATAATTTAATTCTGTTTTAATGTAACAGTTTTCTATGTTTTTAATTGTACTGTTTTTAATCTTGTAAACTGCCCTGAGTCCCAGTTTTAGGGAAAGGTGGATAACAACAACAACAACAACAACAACAACAACAACAACAATTTTGTTTCTTTACCGATGCTAAAAAAACCTCTCCAAGGAGTGGACTGAAAAATGTGATGGGGGGGGGGGGGAATGGTAATGGAAAGGCAAAAAAAATAACCTCCATGAGGTCTAGTGACTTGATATTTGAGCTGTGTACAACTTCTATTACACAAGTAACGTGGCATAAATAAGCTCTATCCTACTGGAATTCCCAATAGAGAAAGTAATTGCAATGTTCCGTGAAGGAAAATTGCCAGCTTCCAAATGCTGGAAAGTTCAATAAAGCAACCATGCCATTCAATCTCCCAGCTTAGGAAGGAGAGGAAATCCTTACAGTTCCTGGGGATGCTTCATCACTGTTTTCTTCTTGCATTACAGACAGAGCAAGCTTTTAAAGCTTTTCCTCTCTCTCCTTTTCATAAGATGTAACACTTGAGACTGCAAAATATGTAAATGCTGGCTGAACATAAGAGATCAAAGAAACAAAACTGAGCTCTTGAAATGTCCCCTCCAAAATGTATGGCTTTCTTTCCTGTAGCTTTTTTACATTGTGACAGTGCAGCGTTCTAGTATGGAAGTGAGGAAATCATGATGGGAATTGTAGTCAAACATATTGGTGATATATTGGGGTGGGGGAGGTTCAGCTAGAAGATGCCTTGGGTGGGTTGTCATTACATCTGTCTTGCTTCCAAGGGACTGAAATGTTGAATGCCTAGATTACACTTTCTTGCTTGCTTTAGAGAAGCAAACAGAAAACATGTCAGTTTACTTGCCCAAGAGCACAGGTAAGAACTTCTCCAATGAGTCATCCTCTTACATCTTGAATTGTAATGTTCTAAAATTCTATGGTTTGAGATTTCATCCAACAGATAATGAGCTTCTTTGGTGGAAACAACGGTTTCTTCACTAGTAGTGAAGGACAAACAGAGTAATAAAAAAGTGGCATTTCATTTTAAAAAAACAGGTTGAACTGGAGCATGTTTCCATGACTACTAGAGTTCTTTAACAGAACGGATAAAATACTAGGCAGATTAATGTGTATTACAATTCATAGTCAGTATGGACTATTTTCCAGTTCCTTAATTTAAATGCTCTCTTGCTTATAATTCCTAAAACATTAGTCTATACATTTGGCTGTGCAAGACTATCTTTCCTTTACCTACTGGCACAACCAAATGTATAGGACTGGTTGACTTATTCCTATACCTGGGTTAGGAGTCCCGACAACGAGTACCTCCATCTTGTCTGGATTCAGTGTCAGTCTGTTTTTCCTCATCCATTCCATTACTGCTTACCATACTTTCTGGGAGTGTCTGGAGTGTTGCCTTGCATAGGTATACCAAGGAACTGTGTCTAGAGGAACTGGTTTCACTTCCAAGAGTGCCTCAGTGCAGTGGCATCACTAGGGTGAGTGTCACTTAGTGTGGTAACTCATGGTGTCACCCACCCAATTGGCGTCCTCCCACACCACAAGATACAGAATCCTTAGTAATGTTTTTTGAACTAATGTTACTCATAAATTGTAATTGCCATATATCACCAAATATAATGGTAACAGCTGTGACATAAACTACTAGCAAAATTAAAATTATATCTTTAAATAACAATATAAGCACAGCCTAAATGTATGTATATATACATAGCTTCATGTGATTGATGCCACTACCTAAGAGATCGATTGCTGAGTTACTCCTAGGATGTGGAAGAAGTAGCAGAAAAGTGCTGTGACACTCTGGTTTAGGACCCTTACTTAAAAGAATACATAAGAATAAAGAAAAAAAACACCTCTGGTCACTTTGCATGTAAGATTAGGTAGCACTTCACCCAGCTCCTCTAAGAGAATTGATAACAGCAATAAATGTTACTACTTGCATTCAATGGCCTATGAGTACTTGTGTTATTTTTAAAATGCCATTATTCTTCTGATTTCTTCTATGAAAGCTGTTATCTTAACATGTCACTTCCAAACTTGGCTCTTCGTGTTTTCCATGTCTCATAATCCTGACTCTGCTTATTCTATTATGCATAGCTTAAAATAGAAACACAAGGCATTAAACTATGTATTACATGTCACATGGAGTTTGTTTTTTAAAAAGTGTGCATAAAGAGCTAAATGTAAACCATTTCATTTCCTCAGCTGCCAACATTTGACATGTAGCTTTGCAATTTTCAGCTTGGTATTCTGTAGCTTCTTGTTGTTGTTTTGGGCCATCAATCTGTTTCCAGTTTATGGTGACCCTAAGAGTTTTCTTGCCATATCTTTTCACGTGGAATTTGCCTTTGCAAATTCTCTCTCTCTGAGGCTGAGAGAGTGTGACTTGTCCAAGATCATCCAGTGGGTTTCTATGGCTGAGCAGGGATTTGAGGACTGGACTCCAGAGTTGTAGTATAATACTCAAACCACTACAACACACTGGCTGTACAGCAGCACATTTTAATTTTAAAAAATAGAGACACCATAAACTACAAATGGTTAAATACTGCATTGATTGCATTTTCATGCATAATTCAAGATAGCAGCTCATAGTTTTGAAAGATTTGACACTGCCATAGCTTCTGAAATGTACTGGATTTGAGGGCTTCTTGTGGAATTTAGGTCAAGCTTAGCTAGGACTAAGTAATGTATTTTCTGCTTTATAAATCAAGTCAATGTCACCTTCACCATAAATATGACAACATGCCAGTGATCGAAAGGTTCATTTGTTGGATTAAATTAGGAATAATTTCTTTTCAAACATGGCTGTTTAAACAGTAATCAGAAAGGATGTAATCAAGAAAAGATTAGTTATATGATGCATAATCACAAAACATTTAAGTGCATTTTATCCAGGAGAATTCCAAATGTGGTGTTTCCATACACATCTGTTAGACTGTTACAGCCTCAGATTTCTGCACAGATTACAGTATTTAACTTTTCACACTGATCAGATTAGAAGTTTTGCAGTGTTTATGGTAAACTTAGCATCAAATTGGCATAAATGTTTAAGTTGACAGGGATCCCACTCATATGAATACAGTAAACTAGCCTTTAATTGAGAATATTTACTGCTGCATTTTGTCCCCTTCTGTTTTTAAAAATGTTTTCTGGCAAATATATGTGTAACATTGTCCAAAAACCAAATAGAGTGTTCTTATATTACAGTATTTATTTATTTATTTATTTGCCTTTAAAATTGAAATCTGCAGACAGAAAATGATAAGGATGTCACTGATATCCTCAAAATGAGATATCACTATTGACAGAACACAGAAAGTAGGGTATCTGGAAAGGATACAGATTCTTTTCAAAGTAAATGAAAAAACTGACAGGAATGGGACCCATTTATTTCATTCACTACCCAAAAAGAAATTAATGCTGGAGTCATAGAGAGCTCTGAAAATCATATATTCATTGAGTTCCTCATTCACAACCATCACTTGACCTCCACAGCAGACAGAGTTTACAAGGAGGCAAAGAGGAAAAAAAGTATCAGCAGAGAAAGAAAGAATGAATATTAGGTTCTCAAATCTTCTTTTCAAATACATCTGAGCAATATAGTGATATTTTCTGATACATCATTCTGCATAAAGTCCTCCAATCATGATGGCAATGGACAGGGTTTGTGAGAGTATAAAGCTTGGGTGTTTATTGCCTGTACAAGTTCATTTCTTTTTCTTTGGAGAGTAAGCATTTGTAGGCCCCTCTGTTGATCAATTATTTTTCTTTGGACAAAAAGCTACCATTCTTTCACTTCCTTTCAAAATTTGCACTCTGCAGCAGGCCCTCCACATTTACTGGAGTCAGGGGCACAGGACCCCCATGAAAGTGGAAAAACTGTATTTTAAAAAAACTCACTTTTTTTTTACTTGTGAGAACACCTATCTAGGAATCTCCAGATCCTTTAGTGTAACTCTATGTTCAACATCCACCTCCACTGAGTCATGCTAGAAGATGAGAAAAACTAAATTGCTTTATCTTCTCAGTGGGCAGATTTTATCCTCCTGCTATTTAAGAGTAAAGCACCCAGTTGTGTAACCAACCCTAAGTATGCATGATTTTATTGCATTGCTTTTAAATGTAATACCAATGTTTTATTATTAATGCATTATTTTTAACCTTAGTGTTTTAGTGTTGTTTTTTTTTGTTTCTTTCATGCTGGTCTTCAACTGTAATAAAGTATATTATATTCTTTGAGGCTGGAAAACAAAGAAGTTGAAGGAATCCAAAGGATTCCCATTGTAAATAGCAGTGAGGTAGACTCGAGCCAAATGACTTGGACTTAAGTCAGACTTAAATCCCTTCAGTGACTTGACTTGGACTCAACTCAGTAATAAATGATGCATGACTCTGCTTGCCACTTATATATTTTAAGTGAATGATCTACTGGCATCTTTCACTCTGAGCAGAAGGCAAGACCTATCTCCAGAGCACAGAGCGCACTTCTCAGAGGGGAGCCACAAATGTGTTATTCAATAGGTCTGAGCTGGAAGGAGCCTTCTAAAGATAAAGCTTTAGAAGGCTCCTCCAATGTGCAGTGGGGTCAGGCTGCTATGTAATAATAATAATAATAATAATAATAATAATAATAATAATAGGATTTATTTATATGCTGCCCAATCACTGGGAATCCGGGCGGCTTACAACAGACGGGATAATAGACGGTTCCCTGCCCTCAGGCTTACAATCTAAAAAGACACGACACAAAAGGAGAGGGGAAGGGAAGCAGGTCCAGCATTCTTCTCTCCCTCTGAGGCCTGGACCAAGGCAGATGGACTGAATGGAGGGCTCTTTTTCTTAATCGAGGCTGGGGCTGATGGCGTTGGGCCTGTCCTTTCACTCCCTTCCAGGCCAGAAGATGACAGTTGGAAGGAGGAAGGGAAGGGCTCTTCCTCTTCAGGCCCTATAGCGTTGGGTCTGCCCTTTCGCTCCCTCCAAAAGATTTTCACATGAGGCTGTTAGTGTTCTTAAAACGTTGATATATCAGAATTCAGCAATAAAATAAATAAATAAATAAATAAATAAAATTTTTATTTATATACCGCCCTTCCTATGATCAGGCCGGTGCACAACAGGTTAAAACAAATACAAATACATACATCAACATTCAATACAGTAAAACTATTAAAACCAATAATAAAACCCCATCCACCAGCTACCATTGCTGTCGGGGGGGGGGGGGAGACTAGCTGGAGCTTGTGTCGGGGAATGCTAGTCGGAACAGGAAGGTTTTTAAATCCTTCCTGAACTGGGCCAGGGAGGTGGCCGAGCGGAGCTCTAAGGGCAGTGTATTCCAGAGGGTCGGGGCGATGATGGTATATGACCTCCTTGCTGTGGAGGCTAGTCTAGCCCCTGGGACCCTCAGTAGTTGCTGCCCAGATGTTCTGAGGGTGCAGGGCGGAATGTATGGGGAGAGGCGGTCCTCAAGGTATCCTGGGCCCAAGCCATATAGGGCTTTATAGGTTATAACCAACACCTTGTATTGTGCCCGGAAGCGAATGGGCAGCCAATGCAGATCTTTAAGTACAGGTGTAATGTGACTGGCCCTGAAAGTACCAGTGACCAGTCTGGCTGCCATATTCTGTACCATCTGTAGCTTCCGGGTGTGGTACAAGGGTTGCCCCATGTAGAGCGCATTGCAGAAGTCCAATCGAGAGGCTACCAGAGCATGTACTACCGTTTCAAGGTCTCTCTGGGCCAGGTATGGGCGCAGCTGGCGAATAAGCCGAAGCTGATAACAGGTGCTCTTGACCGTCGCATCCACCTGAGCTGTAAGGTGAAGCGACGAATCAAGAAGCACCCCCAGACTGCGCACAGAGTCCTTCACAGGAAGCATGATCCCATTCAGGACAGGTGGAACCACCACTATTCCTGGACCAAGGGAACCTATCACAAGTACCTCCGTTTTCCCTGGATTCAGACTGAGTCGGTTTTCCCTCATCCAGCCCATTACCGACTCCAGACAGGCCACGAGAGGAGAGACGCCATCCTCAGACACTGCATCAGTCGGAGACATAGAGAAAACTATTTGGGTGTCATCAGCGTACTGATAACCCCGCGCCCCATGTCTCTGGATGATCTCTCCCGGCAATTTCATGTAAATGTTAAAAAGCATGGGAGACAGAATGGCTCCTTGAGGGACCCCAGATGTAAGGGCCCTCTTATCAGAGCACACGTCTCCCAGCTGCACCATCTGGAACCTCCCAGAGAGGTAGGACCGGAACCACTGGAGCGCAGTGCCCCCGATTCCCACCTCTGCCAGGCGCCCCAGAAGGATACCATGGTCTATGGTATCGAAAGCTGCTGAGATGTCCAAGAGCACCAACAGGGACACGCTTCCCTTGTCGATGCCCAGACGGAGATCATCGACCAAGGCGACCATGGCCGTCTCAACCCCGTAACCCGCCCGAAAGCCAGTTTGAAATGGGTCCAGATAATCCGTTTCATCCAAGATCGATCGAAGCTGGATTGCAATGATTACAAAACGATTTCAAAACAGTTACATTCACACACTGGTCACAGCAATGATTTAAAAATGATTTAACAATGATTTAAGAACACTAACAGCCTCATGTGAAAATCTTTTGGAATCATCTATCTGTTAAGACAATTCCACTACACTTTGGGATGATAAAGGAACAATATAACGATGCTATGTGAAAATCTTCATGGAGGAGGATCAAGAAAGTGTGCCTACCTTCAGGGAGTGTCGAGCCAAAATGGAGTGCCTTCGAAGGTCACAGAGGCTTTATCAGAAATGTGCTGGCAACCAGGCGCACCTGAACACCTGCTGTTTGCCCATTTAAACAGCTGAAGAAGGTTTGTCTAGTTGCCAGTGATTATCTGACTTTCTTGGGGAAAGTACTCTTTGGAATGAAACCTTGCTTCTTGGACCGCTGACCCGTCTTGATTATCTGGAACCCTTGATCTTTGGACTGCCTTGTAGGCATGCCTATCTGATACCCTGGACTGCTGGACAAATCCTATTGATAATACCTCTTGTGCTACTGGACTTGGCTTTGCCAGCTGGGAGTGTGTTTGTTTGGGAATTGAGCTGGTCTTATCAGCCATTTGGCTGCTTTCCCAGACAGAAGGAAACACTCAAGAAACAAGGTTTGTATAATAAAAACAAAGAGAAATAACAGAACACAAAATTTCTTGTACACAGTACTAACTAGCAACATTTTCATTGTTGGAATCCTTTACCCTCAATTTCCATACCGGCTTGTTCCCTCCCCCCTCCAGATGGATTTATTTCTGGGCTAAACTTTATTACAATCATACAAAAATGTCAATATGCAAATACTGCTCCAAACCTTACAGCTAAAAAAATAAAATGTTGATTTGTCATCTCATCACTGTCCTGATTCTATAACCTTTATTTTGGGCACTTTGTGTGGGAGAAGCCTTCTTTTAGTCATGGGTGTGGATTTCCTTAAAGGACTGCTATGATGAAGCAACACCTAGCCTGGAGCAGTCAAAGACAAAGATATATGTCTCTTTGGTCCAATAGCCTGGCAGTAACTAGGAACACATTTCAAGTGAGTATACAGAAAATATTTTGCACTGCAACTGAAGGAAGAGATAATACACAGACCTTTCTTTGATTATTAAAAAGTTCAAAACAGTGCAATAGGAAGCAGGTGGCTGGTAGTCATTTCAAATGAGTGGGTGGATAAGATGTTCTGCCCATCTACTGCCTCCTCCTTATTATTAAGTGAAAGCTAAGGAAGAGGACATCCCAAAAGGTGCACATTATCCTTGATCTGGAATCAGAAATTCAAAGACATTACAATTTCTTGACTCATCACAGCAGTTCGTGATATTCTCTTAGTTAACATTCTGCTGACCCGTTCTGCCTGTTCATTAATGACTGGAAGCAATTGCAATACTAATGAACCTTGCTTGTTTTGTATTTAACCTCCAGGGTGACCTGGAAGGCATTCATACACCATAAATATCAGACCAAAGCTTCACAGACACGATTATATTTGTTGCTGGCAGTTGTAATGCTTTTAGTGTGCATATGCCCGCAACAAATCTAAATTAGGGACCTCCATTTTTGTCACACATAATCACACAATGCTGCACAAAGTCCTACTCTTCTATCTCATTGTGGCACAGAGATGACCTCTTGAAGCAGGGACGTACAGTGCTCCCTCGGGTTACGAAATTAATTCGTTCCGCGGCCGCTTTCGTAACCCGAAAAGCCTTCGCAAGCCGAAAACCCATAGGCGCTAATGGGGAAAAGCCGCGTTTCGTGCGAAAAAGCGCCGAAAAGCACCAAAAATTTTCTTCGTAACCCGAAAAAACATTCGTAACCCGGAACAGTTATTTCCTATGGGATTTTTTCGTATCCCGGAAATTTCGTAACCTGGGTATTTCGTATCCCGGGGTACCACTGTAGCCAGGATTTTAGGAAGGGGGGGGTCCAGACTAAGTGCCACCATTATAATGGGGCTTGGGCACGGTGGCGCAGCAGCACACACCATTCATTTTTCTAATGAAAGGGGGGGGTCCGGACCCCAAGGACCCCCCCCCCCTTGGTTTGAAGGCTGTGCTACCAGAGAATAAGTGCAGGAAGGTTCTACCAAGCTGTTAAGTCTCTGAGTACAGTCCTAGCAACAAATGTTGCATGTGTCAACCAAAAATTAGCCTCCGGAAGACAGAGATTCTCATCTCAAGAGTCTGATCAATGGATGATCTCTCTCTCTCTCTCTCTCTCTCTGCATCTGTGCCTGTGCCATGTATGTCTTGCAATCATCTGCTTACATTTGGTGCCCCCATGATTTTGATAAGATTTCATTAGTCAAGGAAGACTCAGAGGTCATTTGCCATTGCCTTCCTCTGAAATACAGCCCCTGTGTGTGTGCGTGTATGTGTGTTTGGGCCTTCAAATCACCTGGAGGCTTATGGAGACTCAATGAATTTCATAGAGTTTGCTTAGGCAAGAAAGACTCACAGGTGGTTTTGCCCTTTTCTTCCTCTGAAGTATACCTACAGTACCTGGTGTTTGTTGATGGTCCCCCATCCAGGTACTAACCAGAGATGATCCTGTTTAGCTTCCAAGATCAGAGGATATCTGGTGCCTTTAGTGTACTCAGGACAGCACCTGAAATTCCTTGGTGATCCCGCATCCATCCAGGCTTCAGTTTGCTTAGTTTCAGATCAGATGAGCTCTGGTGCCTTAATCTATGCTGCATTTTATTCAAATTGTTATCCTTCAAAGGTTTTATACTCCTTTAAGTCAGTGTATTTTTTAATATTTACTTTTAAAAATGCTTTCACTATATTTTTTTACAGCCATATTTTGTTTTGATCCATTCTGTGAGATGCTTTGGGTCTCACATTGGAAGAGAGGTGGGATACAATTCAATAAAATAAAGAAGTTGTATGAACAAGGCAATGGCATGAAATATTTGTAATCTTTGTTAGTGGAGGAACTACTTATACCAAATAAATCATAAGGTGCTCAGTCTAACTGGACCAAAACAGACTGCAGAAATAATCCAGCTCAAATCCACTTTAACTGCCCTGGCTCAATGCTAGGGAATTCTGGGAACTGTAGTTTTGTGAGGCATTGAGCCTTCTCAGTTAGAGAGCTCGGGTGCCACATCAAACTACAGTTCCCCAAATTCCCTAGCACTGAACCAGGGCAGTTAAAGTGGTCTCAAACTGGATTGTATCTTCAGTCTGACTTGGCCCTAAGTGATATCTCAAAGCTGTGATTCTTTGATGTATAGTTACATCAGGTTAGTAGTTTTCAGCCTTTGGTCTCCCGAAATTTTGGGCTTCCAACTCCCAGAACCCCTGAACTCTGGCCATGCCGGCTGGGTCTTTGGGAATTCATGTCCAAAACAATTGGAAAACCAAACATTGAGTACCAGTTGTTTAGATATTCTTACATAGCTAAATCAACCTCTGGTCTGTCCAACTCAAAAAATAATTTCTTTGTTTTTTGTGGGTTTTTCGGGCTATGTGGCCATGTTCTAGAAGAGTTTATTCCTGACGTTTTGCCAGCATCTGTGGCTGGCAACTTCAGAGAATTTCTTTGTTAATTGACAAGAAGGAATGTTCCGCTGCCCCGTGCATGTAACCTATTTGACTGGGGCCATTCCTCTATTCAACAGAAATCTGTAGCCATTCTGTTATCTAAATTGGTATCCCCTTTTGTTCTTTTTGAGATGGGTTCCTTTTTGTGAGGTACTATTGTCAGTAACTGTTGTATAATGGGCATCGAGATAGACTATGAATAGGAGAGATATACCTTCAGCTATTGGAAACAGTATGTAGCTGCCCTTTATCAAGGGATAAATGCACTGAAGCATCTCCAGCTGGTGTAGTGGAAACCTGGCTTTGGTAAAGTGGAACCCTCATGCAAATGCTAAAGGCACTGGTTGACCTGGAGCATTTTTCAAACTTGGTTGGTACAACTGCAGTGCCCTTTGAGGACAGAAATATGCTACCATGATTCATTTCTAAAATGAGCCTTTACAGAAGGTGCAGACAATCTGACCTGGAACTTAGTGTCTCAGTCTTAGCTGGATGCAGTGAAATCAACAATTGTCCATTCAGCATACACTCAGGGGCAGCCAGTCCCCTTTATTATTGGAATGTTTACAGTAAGTTGATTTGTTTCAGAACTGGGGTGAATTTGGGTAAAAGTGATTTCACTAGATCCAAACACCTGGAAGTCCTTTAAGAACTCAGTGTAATCTCTGCTTTGCCCATTTTTACACAGATAGAGAAAGTGACATTTATACAGATACATGCAGATCATGAGGTTAATAGAAGCCACATTCAGAGAGGCTGGCCTGCTTTCTGTTCCTTCCTTCCTTCCTTCCTTCCTTCCTTACTTCCTTCCTTCCTTCCTTCCTATGTCACTTCGTTTATCTTGTTCACATTAGTTTGGAAGCAATTAAATCCACATATTATAAATTTATAATTAATTATTTTCTCCCAAACAATAGTATAACTGCATTACAGTTGTAACTTAATGAGGAACAGTGTCTGTCCTCTGGAGCTATAACTTTTCAGTTGCTTTTTATAGTTTCAGCGATGGGGCATCACTTAACAGTGGAGGAGGAATATCATAGGGTTCACACACAGCCTCATATACTGCGGGGGTATTGAGATGACAATGAAATAGATGGAAGGCGGGCATGCTTTATACTATGAGTCTGTGACTAGTAGCATTCAGGTAAAATTTAAAGGAAATAAATAACTGGGATCTCCTATTGGGAGGACCCTCAGAACTATATCTCTAACTAGCAGGATATTTTATTTTACACTGTAAAATCTTCTCTCCCCCCATGAAAAGGGTCCACGAAAAGCCTTAAATAGTGTTCTCTGTCATCTTTCCTAGGAAAGAGCTGGATTCTAATGAGAGCAGATCAAGAGAAGTTGCAAATAGTTGCAAGGTTTGTGCAGCTACTCAACCATATAGAGGTACTGTACTCTTTTCAATGCATTTTCAGTCTGAAGTGGTTTAAAATATCAACATAGTGACTCATTGTGATCATTGACAATCTGTGAAGGATAGTGTCTGTATTGCCTACCAAGTTAAGCTAGGGTTATTTCATTCATTTTAAAACATTTCTTCATGGGTGACGTATGTTATATACTACCATTGTTCATGAAAGATGATGATCTGAGTTGTCAATTAAAGGTGATGTTTCTTAGGTCCAAAATACACTGCTGGAATAATCCAGTTTGAGATTGCGTTAACTGCCCTGGCTCAGAGAACTAGAGGTCTCTGACAACGAATGCTAAATGTCTCACAAAACCACAGTTCCTAGAATTCCCTAGCACTGAGCCAGGGAAGTTAAAGCAGTCTCAAACTGGATTATTTCTGCAATGTGTTTTGGGCCAAAGTTCCCACTGTCTCCAGTAGAAATGTTCCAGAAAAAGCAGCTTCAGGACTACCCCTTTGGTTGTACATGGAGTATTCCAAATGCAGATACAAATTTGGGGTGCAAGAATAATTTATCAGACACTATATTTAGCCAGAGATTTTCTAGTAAAGAAAGCACTGAACAGCAGATTTGGGTTGATAAACTATTTAATAAATCTATAGCTGCTAAATTTCGATATGTGCTTTCAGGACATTTCAAGTTTGAATGTCAAATCAACATCTTTGCTTTAGTTTACAAAACAGGTCAAGAAGATGCCACATTTGATGTGGTCATAAACTAAAAATTTCTACAGTGCGTAACATATTGGCGGCAATAGCAACATTTCTGCCAGAATTGCTGATGCAAAATTTTCATGTGTGGGAGGCACCAGGCATCTGGCTACCAGGCCAGAAGCCCTTGATCACTCTGGGGATGTCAGAGAAGGAAAAAGCTAAGACTGACTCATCTCCTGATTTCAAGATGTTCGTAAGAATGGAAGAGAGGTTGGAATTTACCCATAGTCATGAAAGCTGACTGAAGAACAGAACTAACCTTACATTAGCCAGAAGGAGGCATCCAGCCACTGGTGGCTGGTGCCTTTTATGTTAGTGGAAGAGTGATTCCACTCTAGGCTTTAATACACATCCATGGATTCTGCATCCATGGATTCAACCACTGATGGTTTAAAAATATTGAAATAATAATAATAACTCCAAAAAGAATTCCAAAAATTTAGTCCATATCCACGGATTCTGCATCCATGGATTCAACCACCCGTGGCTTGAAAATATTGGGGAAAAAATAATTCCAAAAAGCAAACCTGGAATATGTCATTTTATATAAAGGACATTTTTTACTATCTCAGTGTATATAATAGGATTTGAGCATCCATGGATTTTGGTATCCACAGGAGGGTCCTGGGACTTTCATACCAAGGGCCCGCTGTATCAACTTAAAAGGAGATACCCAAAGCTCTGAGTCTATTTTAGGAATAAAATTCAGAATCTTGAATAGTTTCTTCAAAATTCAGACCCAAAACAAGAGTGGTTTCTTCAGAAAGCTGTTTTTGGAGCATAATGAAAAGACAGCAGACTGTTACTTATTTCATTTGTTATTTCTATGGCAAGAGTGATGAAAGGTGCCTCTGAGATTTTCTGCATCCCATTCCAAATAACTTGAGTAGATTTGGGTACTATGTACACATTGACCTGGGGGAATAGTTGGTGACATATTCTGTCCCACTGTAGGCAGCAAACATCTTGAGCTGGGTCTGTTGAGGAGAAAGAAGAGCTTCCCCCAATGACCACACAGGCTTTGGGAGGCAAGGTCAAGTAAACTATTGCTCTCCCCCACTTATAGTAATTCTCTGTGCTTGATTCTGAGATGACTCATTGTACTGGAGAGACCTCTAAACCTCCACAAAGTATTCTACATGTACATATGGGCACATACTCATATGTTTTTCCATTGGCAGTGGCAGCTTATGGAACATACAGGGAGAGCATCACCCTGAAATTGTGGGCAAGGCACCCTCTTTATTGACCTACATGGTGTCCATGTCCATTGGTGAAAGATTTTATACTGTATGTGTCCATCAGCCTCAACAAGAAACTAGTTTAGGTTGGGCCCCGGACAGCACAGCCAATAATGAATTGTGTTGCTGTATACAAAACTTCCAGAAGGCCAAAAGTTCCCCATCCTTGGACAAGAAAGTGGCAACATTTCGAACTGAGATAAAATTGATTAAACCAATCAGCTACTATTAAATAAGCACTTTGTTACTTAACTGACAACCCATACAACAACCTAAGGATTGTCATTTTCTGATACCTTTTCCCCTCACCCCCATATGTATGTGTGTGTCTATGTCTGTATCTGTGTGCTTGCCCACTGATTAGGAAGATAGCTATTTCTCTTGAAAATGTGAAGGAAAGAGTCACTGATGGGGAAAATTGGCTTCTGGCAGTAAGCTGTGGAAAACATGTTTTTCAATAAAAGAGTAGCAAAGCAAAGAAAATAACTGTGCCCATTTTGGAAATAGCTACCCTTATCTATGATGTCGGTGACCAGAGGCACAGAAATGGAGGAAGAGTCCATGTGCACTCTTCATTAACAAAGCCACCAGAATACTCCAGTGATTTACAGGAAAATGCAGAGGTCTTAAAAATGATGGTAAGGTAAGAACATGAGGTAGGTAAGACTTTGGACGAAGTACAATCTGCATTATAAACTTGGGCCAAGTGTCAGCCTCAGATCTAAGAACATTATCCCTTGGAAGAAGTTTCAGATTTAGGAAAACTGACATTTCTTAAAATGCAAAGATCATAATGGTACAAAGAAGGCAAGGATAAGGGAACTTTTGCCATCCAGTTGTTTGGATTTCATGTCCCAGAAGTCTGAGCTAGCATGGACGGGTTCATGTAAGGGTTCACGGCCATGGTTGTACAAAAGATCTGGTTCCCCACTCCTGAGGGAAAGGAAATGCCATGCTCTTTTCACCCATGTTTCACACTTGAGTTTAGATAATGATTTTGACCCAGGAAGTGGATTGTAAATCTATGTTTCAAGATATTGCTTTGGTAAAATGACAGGCTGGTAAGAGGAGGGAAAATATCTTTAGTGGTGGTTCCTCAGTCATTGAATGCTCTCTCAGGTAGAGAGGACTGCTTTGTACCTACAGAGACATCTATTAAATGCTAGGTAAGGAACTTTTTGTTCATCCAGACATATTTTTTAAAAAAATTAACATTTTTAATGTTATGTATTTAAGTGTTGTTAATTATTTTATCCCTTCCTTTGAAATGCCAAGACAATGCTTGTGATTTCTTCCATTATTTTCTTATGCCATCCATGCAAGCCCATTTTCAATTCTTCAGAATCCCAGATGTAATATTCTAGAACAAGGGAGTACATACCTTTACCAGGTGTTGGCATGCTCTCCTCAAGAGAAGATGTGTGCTCTACTGGCATCTGAAGTCCTCCCCCCTCTCTCTTACTCTTTCTTTGACTTTGTAGCTGCTTTACAATGCAGTTCCTTATGTGTAAGAGCCAGCATGGCAGAGTGTTTGGAGTGCTGGACTATGACTCTGGAGAACAGGGTTCGATTCCCAGCTTGGCCATGAAACCCACTGGGTGACCTTGGGCAAGTCACACTCTCCAGCCTCAGGGGGAAGCAATGGCAAACGTCTGAACAGATGTTGCCATCTATCTTGCTCGCTCTCTCTCTCTCTCTCTCTCTCTCTGTGTGTGTGTGTGTGTGTGTGTGTCTGAAAAGATGTGCATAAATAAAGTATGCATATTTCAAAATGCAAATAGATTTGCTTTAGTCGGGGGGGAATGTATACAAAAATGCATCAAGGGAAAATGCATACAAAAAATGTATACATTTTGAAAAAGTGAGTGAAACTTTTCAGGAATTTTCACACTTGGGCCTGTGGGAGTGCGTCTAGCACGCCAATGCTGCACAATGCAAATCCAAATACAATATAATGCAAATTGAAGAATGAGAAACTCAGTGAAAGTGAGAATGACAGAACTGTACATCTTTACTCAAAAATCTCAATCATCCCACTGAGATGATTGAGATTTATTCCCATGTAAATATGCATAGGACTGCTGAGATACCTGATGTTTGTTAGACTCAGTTATTTTTAGTATTCATGTATGTCTTATAATGTTTCCATTCACTATTGGGTTGTCATGTTTTTTTCTTGACATTTTGTTAGTGGCTTTGAGCATTTTTACTGGAGGGGAAATGCAGATTAGAAATATTATTTTAAATCATCATCTTGGTTTCTAAAGCTGATTATGGATCCATGCATAGCCAAAACAGCAGCAGCCAAATCCAAAAGCATTCTTGCACAAGGGAGAGGCATCAAAAGATTTGGAAGAGGTTTGCAGAAGTACAAAAATAAAATCTGGGGGCTGGGAGGGAGGATTCCCAAAACAGCCAGTGAAGGCTTAGCATGCTAAAAAAATGTCCCACATAGAACTATCAACTGGAAGAGACAGCAAGGATCATCCATTCCCTGCCATGTGGGAATACACCATCAAAGCACTCCCAACAGATGGCCACCCAGTCTCTCATTTAAACCTCCAAAGAAGGATACTCCAATACACTATGAGGCAGCGTATTCTACTATCAAGTTCTTAATGTTTAGGAGGAATCTTTCCCTGTAATTTTAATCCATTGATCCATGTCTGTCATAGTCTCTAAAGCAGAAGTCCATCCTTCATCCTCAGTGGCCTTAGGGGATGTGTGCAGGGGAAAAGGGAATTGAATGATACATTGTATAGGTGGACATGGCCAGCTGTTTTAAATCCAAACAAGAAATATACCATACAGCTTTTTCTTACAAGTTGGAATGGAAAAGTGAACACACCAGAACTCCATGCATAACTTTTTTGAGGACATGGGGTAAAAGAAAAGTTATGGATAAGCATACCTTCCAACTGTCCCAAATTGGCAGGGACAATCCTGACTAATCCTTTTCTTGTCCCACTTTTTCATCTGTTTTTAAAGTGTCTCAGTTTCTCTCTTCTTTTCCTACTTTCACTCTTTGTCCTCAGCTTACTTCCATTGTTCTAGCTGAGTTTAAATTGCAAAAGTAGTTTGCACTCATTTCACTCAGCACAAGGGAGGAGAGAGCAGGTGGAAATTTGCCATTCTCTTTAGGCTCAGGCGAAAGCAAACTGCTGCAGTCTCTCCTAGGTTGTGTGTTCTTTTTCATGAAAACCTTTTGCCATCTTGACCACACTCTCATATTGTTTGGCCACATGTGTATTGGTTTATATCTGTGAAATGTGGGGAATATAGGGTAGACTTATTTTTAAAACTCTAAAAGTAATCTTTGGGCCAGTGGATTTTTTAAATCACAGCGCAAGCCTAAAGCATTTGGGTTAAACTGACATTGGCAAGCCCTCATGTGGATAAATACTTACGCTCTTTAGTCAGCAACACTTTGCATGGCAGGAGGTATTCTGAAGAAGGCAGGTTACATTGTGGATAGCCTAACTTGGAGGTCACAGAAAAAGAACAAATCTATTTGAATAATGCAAAATTGCCAAGCACATTAGAATGCCAGCTTGAATATCATTATGATAAAGGCAGCAAGCATTGTTAATCTAAGCTCCAGCATAGACTTTTCTTTTTACACAACTAGATAATAAGCAACCGACCCAAGATTTCAACAAGAAGAAGGTACAGTCAGTCATAGACGGCACTGCATTTATTAAGAGTCAAATAATTCATCCCTTCAGAGCAATAACATATAAAAAGAAAGACAATGCTTATCTAACAACTGCACATGAAGCTATCACAAATGCTAAGGTCCTGAAATCAACCCCACAAATTGTGGAGTCCATTCTTTTGACAAACCTATTACACTTTCCCCCAAGTCAGGAAATATTAATCAAGAAACATATATAATATTATCACAATATCTGTATTCTAAAGGAATTTTAACCTCATCAGACAAAACCAAATTCTCTAAATACAAGTGAATTCCTATGGTACTTGATTTCATGGGAAGGCCCAAAGTGGAAACTGGTGGCTTCCATGTCCATGAGGTGGAAAAATTGATGTGGGTTTAATATGAAGTGAAGGTATTTTGGGTCTGACAAAAGGACAAATACTTTACAAACCAAAGAGCACAACAGATTTACTGTCCCAAAGACAAAGAAGCCACCAGCTATCCTTGAGGCTAAATATGACATTGATAGCTCAGTAGCTCCACATGATACAGTGTGGCATGAGACAAAATATGCATGTCCAAGAATGACTTAAATTGTTATTTGTTGTTGTCATCTGCCTGTTATGGGGTTGTTGTTTTTTTGAACCTGAAAGTGTGTGACTTGCCCAGGATATCCCAGTGGGTGTCCATGGCTGAGTGTGATTTCGAACCCAGGTCTCCAGAGACATAATCCAATACTCAAACCACTACGCCATGTTGGCAGCATTAAAGAAGGAATAGTTTAGTAAAACAGTAAAAGCAGTTGAGCCCTACCACACTAGTTCAGTCTTATCACTGAACACAAAAGCCTTGACTCATGTTCAAAGATGTCCTCTTTTTGAATTCTATGTGTCTTTTGTACCTTCCTCTGGTTGGTTCAGTGTTGTAGTTTTCAAAAATTAAAAATATGCCAATACAGAAATCAATTTTATATGCTTTGTGCCTTCCAATAATTTCTGATTTATGATAATTCTAAATCTTACACAGGATTTTCTTGGCAGGATTTATTCAGATGGGGTTTGCCACTGCTTTCCTCTAGAGGTGAGAGAGACTTTGCTCAAAGTAATTCTATGGGTTTCCATGGTTAAACAGGAATTTCACCTCTCGTTTCTCAAAGTCCTAGTCGAGCACTCAAACAATTAAAGCATGGTGCCTCAATGAACTTTTTACCTGGCATTAAACATTCTTCTTTATAACAAAAGGAACAAGATCTGCCATGGAAGAGCCATTCTGGAGCCCTAAACCTATAAGCCTGAAGTCTGCTTACTCCTACTCCAGAGTGGCTGATTCCTTGGCAGATCCTGAAGGAGTTATATGCAGATAACAACAAAACCAAAAATGGATAAAATGTCATCAAGCTATCCAGGTAAAAACATGCAAGATTTTACTCATCAAACAAAATGTGAATGAGTTTCCCATGTTCTGTTTCAAGCTACACCTAGAGGTTTTCAATCAAATCCATTCTGTAGTTAATACAGATATGGGGAAATAGTTTGTGTGTTCGCCAGATAATACTTTTCAAGGGAAAGTTTATATTGTCAAGTCGCTCTGAATACCCAAGGTAAACATAACCTTTTCTCTGATTTTATATACCAAAAGTCTTCAAATTATATTTGTAGCACAAGTGTGCCTAAGGGAAACTATACCTGTGTGGATAGGTTCATGCATTTTGTATTGTGGCAGGATGAATATAATATATTATGGTATTATTATATTATTTGGATCTTGCTTTCCCATCAAAATACTGTTGTTGCTGTTCTGTGCTATTGTAGTTGTGTGCCTTTGTTTCTGACATGGGGTTTTCTTGGCAAGATATATTTAGAGGAAGTTTGTTATTGCCTTGCCCTGAGGCTGAGAGTGTATGACCTGCCCAAGATCACCCAGTGGGTTTCATGGCTGAGCTGGGCATTGAACCCCTGTGTCCATAGTTGTAGTCCAACACTCAAATCACTACAGCACAATCGCTCTGTAAATATGATTGAACCTTCTCCATATTCAGTTCTGATGGCAGTCTCTTATCCTGAATACAGTTATGTATCAAGACAATTAGATGTATTGGCATTCCCATTTCTTTGAGAACATTCCATAGTTTTTAGTGGTCATTAAAGCACATATGCATTTTCTTTTGGAATTCTCTGGTGCTTTCTATTAGACATCGTAGCTTGCTATGGGGTTCCTAGTGCCTATTCCTTTCCTGAATCTATCTTGCATCTCTGGGATTTCTCGCTACATATATGGTAGGACTCATTGCTGCAGAATTTTGAGCAGGACTTTGCTTGTGTGGGAAAATAGTGCTATGGCCCAGTAGTTTCTGTAATCTTTTTTATTACCCTTTTTGTATATAGGAATGCAGATTGATCACACACAGTCTGTGGGGCACTGCTTTGTTTTCAATATTTGTTGGAATATTTTGGTTAGAACTGGACTTGACTCTCTACCTATGGATTGTAGCACTTCTATTGGTATGCCATGTGTTCCTGGTGCTATATTCTTCCCAGCTGTTATGAATGTGGCTTTCACCTCACTTTCCAAAAATTGGAGTTCATCTTTGTATGTTTCTTCTTCTCATGTGTTATTTATCCTTTTACATTTTTAATATAACTCTTCTGTGTAGCTTCCATCATTTAACATTTCATCATGGTTATGTTTTACATTCCTCTTCTGATTGCAGTGCATCCCCAACCTTTATTTAAATTTCCCTTTGAATTCTTCCTTGTTTTTAATGTTGGCTTCTATTTCTCACATTGATTGTTGTAATAATTCTCTTTATCTATGCACACTAATCTTTAGATATTAGCATTTATGGATTGTGTTCCTATCTCCCCTTTCTTTTGCTACTTGTCTTTCTTTAACTGCTTGAAGCATTTCATCTGTCATCCATTGTTTCGTCTCCTTTTTGGCCACAGGTATTGTCTTTCTGCATTTCTCTTTGACGATGTCCCTGACCTCTGTCTATAGTTCTTCTGATTTCCAGTCAACTAGGCTTAATAGTGCAAATCTGTTTCTCATATTTTCTTTAAATTCTTCTGGAATGTTCTTCAGATCACATGTTGATTTGGTATTCTTCTTCAGCTTTAATCTAATTTTGGATAGTAGTAGTTCATGGTCTGTGCTGCAGTCTGTGCCTGGTCTCATTTTTGCTACAAGAATGGAGCTTCTCCATCTTCTCTTCCCTATTATGTAGTCTATTTGATTTTTGTATTGTCTGTTTGGTGATGTCCATGTGTAGAGTTTCCTCTCCAGTTGTATGAAGAAGATATTTGCAATGAATAATTAAATGACTATGAAGTATTGATATATTTCTTTCCCTCTAATTTAAAGACAGAAACACGTTCCTAGTTTTGGGCTCAGCTATTTCCTTGCTGCCAATTCACCATATCCCTCTCTGTGTATTTGAGAGCACTGATTGTTAATGAGGGGAGAATATTTTAGAGAGTTGCTAGATAGGAATATGTTTTGTACATATTAAGCATTCACCTTCAGTGGATATACAGAAGGGATTTGCTGAGGCATTTCACTGATGCGCTTTCTGATTCAACCAGAGATGCTATTTAACTCTTGAGAGCTAAGGCTCATTTCCCTATAATAATTGTTTCCATTTTGTGAGCAGCAGGAGATCACAGGAAATCTTTCAAGTCAGTCTATTTCCAAACTGGATAAGGCACTGTGGATGTAAACAGAAGCTCTGTGCATAGTTCATGGTCTAATGTAGCCCTAGTCAAGAGGTCAGTAATATCTCCTGTCAACAGTACAGAAGAAGGAGTGAGACCTTGAACTAGAATAAGGCACATGACTTCTTCAGGTGGTTGATACTGAAAGGTACAAAGCAGTTTACAACAAGAAGTTGGAAAACAGACCTAGCTTGTGATTCACCAGCCTTTCTGTACCATTTCCATGCAGTGGAAGATCCTGTCCTGTTATTCCTGATGAAGTTGTCAGCCATTTTACTTTCTTTAGGGAGGTGGAGGGGCAAAATGGTCTTTCAGTGGGCCTGAAAATGGCCAGATTTATTCCTGCATCACATGAAGATGAAACTACTCTGTCCTTATCATAAAGTTTCTGCTTCCAACAGAGGTAAAACTTTTTTGTACTATAATGGGCTGAATTTAGCTGTACAGCACCTACAAGTTTTCCCAAATGTTGCAGTGCAGAGAGTTCTTGATAATTTCAATATTCTCTGCCCAAGGAAAGGGCATGGGACTTCACAAGGGACAGAGGCACAGATCCCAAAAAGAGTTACTTTACTTCTACTAAGGGAGTGTAAATTTTACTGTCCTTTGTGTTGGTCTCCACAAGGACAAGAGAGATGTGGCCTCTGCCTCCAAACCAATTGAACTACAGCAGAGACAACATCTATTTAAAATGTAGGTCTGTTACTCCAACATCTGTCATTTTTTTCTTCCTTCTGTATGATTATTTTTACATCTTTTGTTTGATGATGGAGCTTAGAAAAGTTGTATTACGTATTTTCTGCATTTTGGCTGGCCAATGAAAGTATCATCCTTTTATGGATTTTGTATTATGTTTTATTTTGCTGTATGGTCAGCATGGCTACCCCTGAATATGCTTCCGTATCATGCATTATACACCTAGCAAGCATTTGACAAAATGGTTTATGAATGTTGTAATGGACAGTCAACTCCTCATGTAAATGCAAAGGAAGAAAACCTGAGTAAATTCTATCAGTTATTGAGTCCTTTATTCTGCCATTTTATATGCTTTTCCCCTGAATACCCATTCTTGGCTCTTTTAGCTTAAAGCTTAAAGCTCTTAAAGCTTTCAGGGAAGGCCTGGAGATGGTGGCTGAACAATGTTGTGCCGTTCTGTCTCAGTGAGCATAGATTTTGATATAATTTTAATGTGTTTTACATCATCATCAATATTTTTTTAAAATTACTTTCAGTTTTTTAAAATTGTTGTATGGTTTGACATTGTTTGAACTGTTTGAACAGATCTACTGTGTGTGTCCAGACTGGCATATTGTTCGGGGGGAGGTGGGGAATTAGAAATATTTTAGTTAGGGTGTGGTAAATTGGAGGCAACAAAGTCCCTGGACGGCTTGTAGAGCTGAGAATGAAATATTGTATTAAGAAAGACTACAGCAGTATTTCTCAAAATGTGGACCAGGAATCTGGTACCCAGCAATGGGTCTCTCAGACCATTTTCAGTGGATCCCAATACTGCAGCCCACCCAATAGCTCTCTATCTGTCTACATTAGAAATGAAGAGATGCAACTCCTAGTCTCTGGAGCAGCAGAAAACAAGCTTGCTCCCTTCTCAATATGACATCCCATCAAGTATTTAAACATGGCTATCATATCACCTCTTAACCTTCTCTTCTCCAGGCTAAACATCCCCAGCTCCCTAAGCCGTTCCTCATAGGGCATGATTTCCAGACCCTTCACCATTTTAGTTGCCCTCCTTTGGACACGCTCCAGTTTCTCCACATCCTTTTTAAATTGTGGTGTCCAGAACTGGACACAATATTCCAGGTGGGGCCTGACCAAAGCAGAATAGAGTGGCACTATTACTTCCCTTGTTCTAGACACTATACTTCTATTGATGCAGCCTAAAATCCCATTGGCCTTGTTAGCCGCTGCATTGCACTGTCACTAATGGCACTTTCATCACTTCTGAAGTAATCTAAGACAGATTTTTAAAGCTATCTGGTGTAAGTATTTTGCCAGTGACTAGTACCATATTTGTGCCCACATGGTACCAGTCACTGGCACATTGGAAGAAAAAAGAATCACCATTCTCCCACATCAAATAGCCTGGGGAGAAATGAGGAAAGTGACATTAGCAATCATATCAATCTAGGTAGGATTCTGGAAACTGGAAGGTAAAGGGCCATAGACTGGCATAAGTACATACGCTACTACTCTGAGCAGCAGTACTCTATGGAGGAAGAAATGTCTTATCTTTGTTCTAAGAATGTGAGGGTAGACATAGCTCCCTGGCCCTTCAGCTCAGCTAGGTACTTAAACCTAGAAGCTATCTTGTTTAATTGCTTTCATTTTTGCAAATTAAGGTTTTAGCTGAACTTTGTTTTAAATTGTGGCAGGACACTTTGGCTCCCATGCCAGAAGAAAGGTGGAATATAAATTAATTCAACAAAGAAACACTTCTTTGAACAAATCAGATGTGAGCAAATCATTTGTTGCCCCAGTGAGAAATTGTCAGGGCAGCAGAAGAGACTGTGACCATAAGTTGGATGTTGGAGGATAAAATTTGTCCCTGATCTCAACCACTGGTAGATGGTGGGTCTCCTAAATAAGTGGAGAACCTTTGATATCACCATTAAAAATCCAGGCTAAAAAACAGAGCAAATTTCCAACCCTTCTGACATAGAAGCCATTGGCGAAAGTTTTCTTCCCCTCAGAGAACACAGAGCAGGGCCTCTGAAGAAAATCTTAAGATCTGAATAGATAAAATCTGCAGTAGAGTCTTTAAATATTAAAAACATAACTTTACACTGGACACAGAAACAGACAGGGTTCCACTGCAGAAAGTGTTGGCATAGTATGAACAGAACACCAATCCATTGGTAATATAGTAGCCCTATGGCCCAAGCACTGATTCAGGACAGTTGCATCTTTGTATCTGAATCAGATGGGAAAGAAGGATGAAGTTGTTTATTACTTCTAAATGTATCACACTCTGAACCTCTGCATATCCTTTCCCATTGTTTTCCTGTGGGTTTTAGACAGCATGGGGAAAATAACAATTCCTTTTGGAAATCACAACTAACAGTGGCTCAACGAATAGCCACTTAGATGCCATCTTATGGTTATCATAGATTTGGTTTAATTGATACAAAATTCCCAGAACAAAAATCCAGAACAATCTTCTTTTACCTGTGTACCTGTTTGCTTTAAAATTATTTCATCCTTTCTCCTAGCAGTCATGCCTGATTAGGCACGAGATTCACCTTGGACTGTGTAGCTGTTCAGCAGAAGTTCTTCTCACAATCTCTCACCATGTTTGGGGATGGGAGGGGATGACAAATCAATAGACATCACAGCTCCAGTGGACATCTATTGTCAGATCAGAATGCACAGCTGACGTGTAGTGAAAGCTTGTAGGGCATCTTGTCTTACACAAAACATTGAAGGCAAAACAAGAACAGGTAGACAAAATGTGACTATCGAAGACTGTCTTGCATGAGAAGAAATTGACCCAGTTTAAACACCAAAAGACCTGGAAAGGATTTCGGTTCAATCAGTGCTTGAGCTACACTGCAGAATTAATTTAGTTTGGCACTCTTTTAACTGCCATGGTTCAGTGCTACAAATTCTGGGATTTGTAGTTTTGTGAGCTATTTAGCCATCTTTATCAGACAGGTATGGTGGCACAACAAACTATAAATCCTAAAATTCCATAGGATGGGGCCATAATAGTTAAAGCAGTGTCAAACTGCATTAATTCTGCAGTGTGACAGTAGTCTCATATAAATTACATTGATTTCAGTGAATGTATTTTGTTGGAATTAATAAGTGGATTTAAACCACATTATTTAAAATGTTAATAATAAAATATATTTCATGTAGCAATGCATTCCCTAAGAGTAAGGCAGAAGACACAGAAACCACTGCAATAACATTAATAATTGTAAAGATTTTCACTGCTGTTCCTCTACAAAAAGATTGGTGAAAACCCACTGAGAATCTTTTTCTTGAGCTCAGAACATCTTGACTCTATATTTCTGACAGTATAAAAATAAATAGATCTTGTATGAGTCAAGTGGTCTGAGAATCAACCTGAGCCTATTTGACCTATTGGAGACATTCACACTGGCTTCAAATGCAGTCACAACAATCCTAGCAAACAATTTCCTTATAACCCTGTTCATGCCAGTTTAAAACTTGCTTTCAGATTTTCTCCAGAAGAAAAAGCTGACAGCTTGAAGATGTATGTTTGAATGCAAGCCTGGCTTCTGAAATGACTGACTTTTATAGTCAGTCCTAACTTGTGGGCAAGTACAACAATTGATTTGGCCGATGCTTACTTTCAAACCAGCAGGCTTAGTTTCACAGCCCTGGGTCATTTTTGCACAGACTGCTTTTTCAAATATGAGATACGCAACCTGTTAGAGGAGATTATCACACTGGCTGTATTTTCCCAATATGAGCATGGGCTGAGACCGGACTGGGACCATGTCATATCACATGGCTCTGTGCCAGATCGTTACCATCCCACGCCAGATTGGGACTTCTCCCGTATTTAGCTAAAAACAATTCTTTTCAATTCTTAGCAAAGTAATGGGAGACTTTCTGATCAGGTATGGGATGGTTCCGATCTGGGCACGGAGATGTGTCCCAGCCCGGTTTCAGCCCCTGCCCAAATCAGGGAAAAGCAGTGCAATAATCTCCACAATCTTCAGAATAATATGTAACTGTAGCTATACATGAACATATAAAGTATATAAATAATCACTTTATAGTGAGGATCTCTTTGAATAGTGGTTAAAACAAAAATCAGTTCATAATGCAATAAAACTGCCTATGCAGAGAGATATTCTAAGTGACACTCAGGCGGGTTACAAACCGCCACTTACAACGCGCTCCGTGTGTGCTAGGGTTAGGAAGGGGCTTGGTAGGGTTAAGAAGAGTCGCCCCTTCCTAACCGGCCCCAACACACACGGAGCGCGTCGTAAATGGCGGCGCCCACCCACATGGGCGCCGCCATTTTGACGTCTTGGATGCATAGCGTCCAGACGTGTTGCAGCAGAAGTGACGCCATTAGGGCGCGCTTCGCCCCTCACGGCGCCACTTCCGCGTTTTGAAAAGGAGCGCCATTTCGGCACTCCTTTTTCGCTGCGCCGGGAAGCCTCGCAGTCTGGCCGCTGGGGCTTCCCTCCGCAGCAAATGGCGGCGGGGGGAGAACGGCCACTTGAGGGCAGTCTGTAACCCGCCTCAGTGTCTTTTAATGAATCTGCCTCACTTTACATTCTCCACATGTTATTCCCTGTGACTCGATGTGCCAAACACTTCATCAAGATCAGTGCTACTCAAAGTGGTGGTCTGTAGACCTGTGATAGTCCATGAGAGCCATTGACTGCTGGTGTGTGTGGTGGGTTTCCTGGAAGAAAAGAAACAGTTGTAGCCAATAGGCACAAATATGTTGCTGGTCCCTGGGTTTTTTTTTGGGGGGGGCATGTCAGGTGGGCCACTGCTTCCTATAAGTGAAGGAATGGACTCCACATTAATAAAGAAAAAGAAAAAAAAAGGGGGGGGGGGGGAGGAATCACAGGGCTTTGCAGGCTGTTCCACTTTGAAACATATTTAACTATTCATGTAGGTGGACCTTTCTCTTCCTTCATCAAGCCTGGTAGGGAAAACAGATCTGAAAATGGGTCAGTTGAAAAGCAGATCAGGCACAAATGATTCAGCATGTGTTAGATGAGGTTATACTCTCCATGAAGATCATAGAATCATAGAATTGGAAGTGGCCATGTGGGCCATTGGGTCGAACCCTCTGCTCAATGTCAAGCCTCTTTCTGAAGTTATCCAGAGAAGGAGACTCCACCATCTCTCTAGGAAAGTGGTTCCATTCTGAACCACTATTACTGTGAAGAACTTTCTTCTACTGTTCAATTGAAATCTAGCTGCCTATAACTTAAAACCATTAGACCCGGTCCTACTCTCTGGAACAGCAGAGAACAAACCTGTCCTGTGACAGTTCTTGGGGTATTTAAAGAGTGTGGTCTTGTCACCCCTCAGTTTTCTCTTCACCAAGCTGAACATGTCTAGGTCCTCCAACCTTTCCTCCTATGTTTTGTTCTCCATAACTCTTATCATCCTTATTGCCCATCTCTAAATCCACTCTAATTTCTCTAAAATCTTAAAATGAGGCATGCAGAACTGAATGCAGTACTCCAGATAAGACCTGGCTGATACAGAATACAGTAGGGCTATTAGTTCCCTCAACTACTCCCAAACAGACTCACAGTCTGGGGGTACTCCTGGACACAGCTCTGAACCAGGAGACTGAGATTTCTGTGGTGCTTTTGCACATTTAAAATTTGCGTGCCAGCTGTGTCTGTTCCTCGAGATGTTGGATCTGGCCACAGTGGTACATGCCTTAGTTATATCCTGTTTGGACTACTGCAATGCACTCTACGTGGAACTTCCTTTGCAGAGTGTTCAGAAACTTCAGTTAGTACAAAGAGCTGCTGCCAGAGTATTAATTAGGGCATGTTACAGAGACAACAGTGTTAGGAAGGATCGAATCAGGGGAATTTAATTATCTCAAATTTACGAGAGGCGTGTCCTAACTACGCATGCAGCAGGATCATGTCCCTATGTGTATACCAGAGGTCATCTAGTCCAACCCCAAGAAACAGAGACTCCAATGCCAATGAGTTGCAATTAAAATATAAACATTTATTAAAGCCACACAACAAAGGGATCACACATGCACACACACATTCAATGCTAAAGCAAGGGAAGGGGAGAGTTTTGGGAGTAAGGAGAAAGGATAGAGGCACCATTGAAATAATTACCTTAGGAGTCTTCTCCAAGCAATGGATGTGAGGGATGTTGGAAGGTGGACACAGCCGCGGGGAACAGGGAAAGCAAGCAGCGACCACGGTGGCTAGGAGCTAAGTTCCAGTGGGCTAAGCTAACAAGAGGCCCGAAAGAGACAGTGGGCTTTGGCTTGCCCAAGTGATTTCAGCAGGGCGCAGTGCCCAAGAGAGCTCCGGAGCAATTGCTCGACAGAGTAGAGGTTTGGAACTGTAGCTCACAAGCCCAAAGAAGAGTGGAATCTAGGTCCTATTTATACTGCGAAACATACCTGCAGGCTATAGCTACCTGCGGAACAAAGGCCTTGATGGCTATCTATTGACCAATTCTAAAGTTAAACAATGGATACTCAAAAGGGCCTGCCACTTCTTTTGGGAGAAGACTAGTATGTAGATGGCTGGGTACTTAATGCCATCAATAGGTGAGGCAAACTTCTTTTGTCCTCATTCAGGTTGCCGGCGACAATGACAACTCCCAGAACTGGTTTTAAGGGTTTAAATTTACCTTTCTGCTTTAGCCATGCCCTGCTAGGCTTGTCGGCTACGTAGTCAGCTCACTTTTGAGATAATGGAGGCTGCAATGGGGTCAGTCAAGGGTCATGATTTTTGATCGCTTGGCACCCAAAATTTATATAAATCCAAACTCGGTAACAACAGTATGCTCCTGTTGAAACATCTCAGTTGGCTGCCAGCTTGTTTCTGGACTCAGTTCAAAGTACTGTTTATGACCTATGAAGCCCTAAATGGCTTGGGTCCAGGCTATCTGGCAGACTGTATCTCCTCCTCTGGTTCTGCCCAAGTCCTGAGATCATCAGGAGACACCCTTCTCTCAGTCCCACCACCTTCACAAGGACAGTTGGTGAAGACACAAGAGAGGGCCTTCTCAGTGGCTGCCCCTAGACACTGGAACTCCCTTCCAAGAGAGTCTAGAACATTCCCCTCCCTGTTGTCCATCCTTCACCAGCAAAGACCTTTGTATTCTGGCAAGCTTTTAAAATAGAGTTTTTAAAGAATGGGCTGAGGGTGATATATTCTTTTAGACTGAATTGTTTTAAAGGCTTATTATTTTTAAATATTATTTTATCTTTTTTAGTATAGTTTTAAATCATGTTGATAATTTAATTGTATTTCCATGTTCATCTTGTGGTAGGTTTTTAGTTGTATTGTTTGTTTTTAATTTTAAGCAGCCTTGAGTCCTAGTATTGAGATAAAGACAGCATATTAAAAATATCATCATCAACAACAACAACAATAATCAACATATGAATAAGCAATATCTCCCTGATATGCTTGTTATGTTACCATCCCTTTGCTTGAATTTCGACGCAATACAGTTCCAGTTCTGGCGAGCTGTGTCCTATCACACAGCTCCGTTCCCAGATAAATAAAATGGGGCACTAATGGTAGCACTTGGATTTTCACCCCACCCATGCAGCATTGTTGGTGCTTAAAACCCACTTTGGAGAGTTTTCCAGTCCTCCAAAAGAAGTTCTCAGGGCACATAGCAGATGAAGGAGGGAGGGATTATTTTGTCTCACCTGGATTCACAGAAACTGCTTCTGCTGGGAAACATGAAAAAGTGGCCAATCTTGCTAGTTACAACTATCTATTTGAACATGTAAATGGCTAATGTTGTTATGATGGTAGTACTCTGTTTCATTATGTTTCCTCACAAAATCTGCAATGTTTTGCTTTGTTTTCTTGTTTTGCTGTCTTTCACAAAGCTGCCTCATCCAGAAATAAGGCTCTTTTGACATCTGCTTTGTCCGTGTTCAGAACACCTGTCATCTTTCTTGATTCATGGTCTCTACACACCGCAGTCTGGTTTTCTGTAGCAAATCGCCTAAGCTGCTTAAAATGAAACAAGACTTCTACACCAGACTGATAGTGACAAAAATAATAGGATTAATTTGTGGGTCACAGGAGCAAAGGGACATCACCATTGCTCAGCTTATTCCTTTTTAATGAAGTTGTACTTCTTGCTTTCTCTGTTCTAGAAAGCTGAGTCCATTTACACATGAATGATGATGATGATTGCATATGCTAAAAAAGAAGAGAGGACTTGACTGAAAACCTAGCTTTTTCATTTCATGTCCAACAAGCCTTACCTTCCTGATTTGCTGAATAAGCAATCTGGAAAGAAGTGTTCAGTTTCTTTTGCTTACACTATATGACATATTTAAAGGTTAAGATGCTGCCATAATAGAGGTCTCTAGTGTCCTTTGTGTGGCTGATCATTATTTCCTGAATTCTCATGACATCTCATGTACTACCAAGGGACCAGTACAATTTGCAAATAACTTATTTTTAAGGGATAAAAAGAATAAACAATTAGATCAATTAGATCAAAGCTAAGCAGTGCTGATGTGCCAGCAGAACAGAAACCACAGGGTCAGTGAACAAATATGCACCATTTGGTCTGTGAATTTTGACATTCCAAAACTCTCCTTCCAGCCAGAGATGTCATTAAGGGGGTGCAGGGGCTGCAGATAGCACCAGGAGTACACCTCCAAGGATCAGGGTACACCTGGTGCTATCTGCAGTGCAGTTGCTGGATGAGCAAGGAAGGACATTGCCTCCTTTTCTCACTTATCCAGTAGCCATGCCAGACCCTGAACAGGACCTCCAGATGCCATTGCACCAACCCCCTCAGCAGCAGTCATTGATCTGGGGTGGGTGCTGTCATCAGAGCTTGGCATGGCAGCTGCACCAGACCTTGAATAGGACCTCCGGAGACCATGGCATTGGCCTCCCCAGCAGCAATCTGGAGGGGCAGATAAGCGAGGCAGTTGGAGGGAGGCTGGGGCAATCCGACTACCTGCAGCCCTTTCTGGGCATCCACTCCAAAGAGGGCTCTAGACTAAGGAGCTTATCCCAGGGCTGAATAAATCAATTTACTTCTACCTGGTTTAAATCTTTATTCGGGTCGGATCCTGATATTATCACAAAGTTTTTGATGCCTAATTTGCTTCCCAAATACAACCTGGGTCCATCTGGCAGCCATTTTCTTAGCTCAGAAATCTCCCAGATCCAAAAAGATCTGGGAGGAGTGCTCCTGGAAGCGGTGTTCTATGAAGCCCATCTCTTCAGCAAGCCAATCTCATAGTCCAATGAAAAAAGTAATGGGGCAGGGTGGGTCTAATATGTGCCAACTTCTTATGTGTTGAATAAACACACTTTAATAATCCATGAATAGAGCTACTATTGGAAGGTACCCTGGACATTTCATCAAATGGATCAAAATCATTTACAACCCTCCAACTAAATTCCTAAGAAATGCAGTATTCTGATGCATTCTTGTTTAAATCTGTTGCTTTAGACTGTGATGCCCTTTCTCCCCTGTCTTGTTCCATTCTATACCTGGAGATTGGGAATGCATAAAATATGAAGACACTGAATGCAAAATGTGAATGATGCTCTCATATTTATGGAGTAACCTGATCTGTCTATGTGTACATTGAATAGAATTAGTAGAAAAATAGGGTTAACTTTCAGGATATGCCATACACCAGGAAAAATAAGAGGCAATGCCCTTGGGCAGAGGAAACTGTAAAAGTTGCTTCCAAAGTTGGAAAGTGCAAGAACTATGTGAAAAGACACACTACCTAGAGGATATAGTAACAAGGAACCTAGCAAATATTTTTCCGGTTTAGAAGGAAAACAGTGACCTGGAACATCTGGACGGACATGGAAGTATAACAATCATAATATAGCGATAGCATTTACATTTCTATACCACTTCATACTGAACTAAGCAACCTCTAAGTGGTTTACAACGTATAAGCCAATTGCCCTCAAGAAACTGGATACTCATTTTACTAACCTACGAAAGAATGGAAGACTGAGTTGACCTTGGAGCCCCTCAGGATCGAACTCACAGCACTGTGACTGCAGTACTAGCATTTAACCACCAGGGTTGCCATAATATCTGGGGGTTCTTGGCAAGTATAAAGTCAAATGTGTTTGCCCACATTCATATATGCACTCAGAAAATGTCCTAGTCATAATTCTTATTGTCTGTTTATAAAACAGGTGGAAATCATGTGGCCTTCTGACGTTTTTTTGTGCTGCAACTGTGGTGAGGAATGCTGGGTGTTACAGTCCAACAATATCTAGAGAGCTCCATGATTCTCTGTTCTAAAGATGATACTTCCTACAATACATTTGTGAATTTATTTATTTGCCACTTTTCTCCTGCCTTAGAAAATGACTTACTAAGGCAGACAGCTTACTAAGGAATGTTCTCCAATAAGTAAACTTGTTACTCAGTAAGTATACTTGAAAGGGGAGGATTCCGTTTGCCTTCTTTTACAAAATATCATACAGTCTTTTTGATTAATGTTTCAAAACAATTTTGTACAGGCATTTCTTGAATCTACCTTCACGGACACTATAGTATGAAAACATCAGAATCTAAACATTTACTTCACTCTAATAGTCATGATGAAAGCTCCTAAATTTGACCCATATACTCATGGTAAATTAGCCTTGCTGGCTAATGCAGTCTTGCAGATAGGAGATAAATCCTTTCTTTGGAACAGCATGGGCCACTAGAGGGATTATTACTTTAAGTTAATTAATCTGGCTGGATGACAAACTCATAATTTTCACCAAATTAAAGCAACAATATGATTTTCCTGAGATTATCTACTGGCAACACAACCAACTAAAATGTTTCAGTACATCCAAATGTTTTTCTGATGCTTTGAGTGCTTCTGGTCCTTCTTCATTTGTTGAAACAGAAAATTCCATGACATGGACTATACTAATTTTAGTATTCAGTGTTAGAACTCTTTAGGATCTTATCTAGTTCCTTAGTAGCTATCTTTCCAAATCCTAGCCTTCTTTTCATTTCTTGATTGCAGCTTCCATTCTCATTAATGAGCCAAGATGTAGAAAATCTTGAACAATTTCAATACTTTCGTGGTCTACTTTAAAGTTATGTAAATCAACTGTGGTCATTATTTTTGTTTTATTGTTCAACTGTAAACCTGTCTTTGCACTTTCTTCCTTTTTTTCAGTATTCGTTCCAAGTCTTTGCTATTTTATACTAGTAGTATGGTATCATCTGTTTACCTTAAATTGTTGATGTTCCTTTCTCCAAGTCTAATCATATTATATGTCCAGCATACAAGTTAAACAGATACTGTGATAAAATACAGTCTGGCCTGACACCATTGCCATTTTATCCATATTCTGTCCTGACGGTAGCCTCTTGTCCTGAATACAAAATAGCTACCAGGACAATTAAATGCTGTGGCACACTCATTTCTTTCCTAGCGATCCAAACCTTTTCATGATATACACAGTCAAAGGCTTTGATATAATATATAAAGCTGCCTTTATATTGCTAGAAATTGTTGATCACATTTCTTGGAAGTTAACAGCAATAGCAATAGCATTTGTTTTTCACCCCACATGGCTTCTAGGTAAGCTGGAAGCCACGTAAAATGTGTCCGCACATGGCATGGGTGCACTGTAATGTATTGCTTTTGTAGTGAATGAGAAGGAAGCCCACTGAAGATTTGAAATTGTGTGTAGTTTAACTATCCCTTGCTAATGCTTGCTGTTTAGTTCTGACAACAGCCATTTCTGGTGTACTTCTCTAGTTTCTGAGTAAAGGTTTTCTGAGTTTTACTACTGAAGCCTGGATTTCTGAACTAAGGGAGGTTACTAGATTTGACAGTTCTACACAGATTCTCCCTTCACAATTTTCCTTCACCTGTAGGACTGTGCAATCTCTCTTTGAGCTAGGTTTTCCCCCTTCAAAAATTCAAAATTGAAGTCATTTGTTTTATTAATTCTGTGACAGAAGAGGATTGGAAAAAGAGGAGACCAAAGTGGCAATGTGAACTATTCATCGTACTGTGGAGAACTCCCATCATTAACTGTTACTCGGCTGAATCATCTAAATTACTCCTTTGTACAGAACATCACATGAAGCCATGTTCTGTGTCTTGACTGTGCAGACAACTTTAATTTTGATTTGGTTGGCAAAGCCAAGCTGGGAATTTTGTTCTACCCTCTGGCATATAACAGAACATTAAATGTTATCAAATATACTAGAGCATAGATTGAAGTTTTGACTCTTTGTTCTTACATTCTATGACTTAATAGGAGCCATGCAAGTATGGGAATAATAAAGCCAAAGCATCTGAGGGAGGGTGGTATTATCTGTGTTAGTCCCAGCTGTTAGTAAATGGTGACCTGGCTGGGAAGTATTCTATCAGCCTAGTGTTATAGTTAGCCAACTCCTTGCCCTACCAGCTAGGACTGACTCAGTTCATTAAGAAGAGTTGATGTATCACTTGACAAGTTAAACACAAATTAAGAAGACCTGCAGGAGACTGCTAACAGACTCTACGCTGTTGGAAAGTTTTATTTTAGAGTATTTCTGGGCCTGCATTGTTCCCGAGGCCAAGAATCTGTAGTGTCAAAAAATGCCTTTGCCCAGATTTACTTCCTGCACCATTCCTGGAGAAGATGTGTGTGGTATCAGGGAACCAGACATTAATCATATCATTTGTAGATGACTGTACTGTTCCTTATTTGGAGCTGCCCTTGAAGAGTGTTCAGAAAATACAGCAAGAGCAAAATATGGCAGCTAGGTGATCCCCCACTTTGTGATTTGCTGAATATACAACACTGTTCTCACTGTCTGTTAATTTGGTTTGAGTCTCAGAACCTTGGATATCGCCTTTAAATTTCATAATTGTAGATCCTTGGTATCTACGGGGTTTGGTTCCAGGACCCCCCATGGATACCAAACTCTGTGGATGCTCAAGTCCTGTTATATACAATATACAATGTTGTAGTAAAATTGTGTTCCTTATATAAAATAGCGAAATCAAGAATTGTATTTTGGGGTGTGTGTGTGTGTGTGTGTGTGTGTATACACAGTAAATATATAATATTTTCAAGCCATGAATGCTTGAATCCATGGATTTTAAAAAATGGATAAAGAGGTCTGGCTGTACTTCTCACTGGTACTCTCACTATGCATGCTTTGGAGTTTGTAGAAAACATCATAACCTTATGAGGTTATAATTCCATCTGAAACTGAATATTAAAAAAGTTCCTGATGCTTTAAGTATGATATGGATAGAGCCCATGGTTATTTCGATCTACTATTTTCTTCTTAACAAATAAATGATGAGTTATATCAAATCTTTTACATATGACCATGACCAGTACTAGCTAAGCTGTACTGCCACATTAAAGAAATATTTGATCATAGCACTGGATTCTTTATCTTAATACATATCACAGTCTGTTGTCATCCATAATTTTATATTACGCAAATCAGCAACAATTATCTGCTTTTAGAAACTGATCTGAGGTGAGCAAACTTTGCAAATTATCTTTTGATGACTGTCCATCTTCTGTAGTCACAAAATAGATGCACAGTTGATGGGACGAGTTGGCACTGTCTCCTTAAAAACAAAACTAATGTAAATGCAATGAAGCCCGCAAATAAATAATTTGACCATCTCCTGTGTAGCCAATCATGTCTATATTATTAATTTTTCATCCAGATGACCTCTAGGCAGGTTAGTGTGGTATTTCCCTGTGCAGGTCCACCTGTCATTTTGATGTAAAAATATATATATATCCTCTGGCCTGGAAAGAAAAGAAAGAGAGAAAACTGAAGAAGCATCAAGTGTCAGCTACATTTCTATATTGCTCATACTGAACTAAGCAGTCTCTAAGTCCCCAACAAGATGGGTACTTATTTTAGTGACCATGGAAGAATGCTAGGCTGAGTTGACCCTGGAGCTCCTGGCTGAGAATGAACTCACACCCTTGTGGCATGTGAATGAGTGTCTGCAGTACCAGCATTTAACCACTGCACCACTGCCTCAGGTTACAGAGAAAAATCAGTGAAAAAGGAGGGGGAAAAATACATGGCAGGGAAAAGAATAAAAACAGCCATGAAAAGAAAGAGCACCTGTGTGTATGTTTGTAACTGCCTAACATTTGCAAACCTTCAGTTAGCTTCACACATAAATTAGGCTGTAGTAGTGTTATAGCCCGGAATCATATCACTGATTTGCTGCGTTACCAGTGTCTTGTCTTCAGCAATCCAGTACCCTTTCATCTGTGAGTAAGCGCCATTGAACTGAAATGGGAATTATATCTAAGTAGACATGTTCTAGGACTAAACTGCTTGTCAAGCTTTCATTTCAGGTTCTCTGCATCATGGATTTAAAAATGGTCTAATGAAGGGGTGCTCTATGGGTTTCTTCAAAATACAAATGCAAAGGTGACAGAATGCTGGTTGGCATCGAGCATGTGGTCTGCTTTGGAGAAAAGTCCATGTTCCACATCAGAGTAAAGGGCCCAGAGTACTGGATACCAATCTTGTGATTATGAGAGAACTTGTTTTTTTAATCTGATGAACTTCTTCAACCGTGCTGTTCAATCCTGTAAGATGTCATCTATCTGAGAACATTTAAGATTCTTATTATCCAGCTAATAGTGTGATATGTTGATCTGTTTGAAGTTTTACCACTTCCATCTCTAGAGCATAGTTTGAATAAACAACCAGCACTGATCCTTGCAGCATTATTGCTGACCACTAGGCTAGGGCCCACCCACCCTACATAATTATAGCAATATATTCCTCTTTAATTTCTGGAGCAGTGTTCTATGGAATCCTGGGACTTGTAGTTTAGCGAGGCACTAAAATATTCAAGCTGCAAATTCGTAATGCTCCTCCCTAAACTGACATCCCAGGATTTCATTAGATATTGCCTTGGAAGTTAAAATGGAATGTAGTGCTATAATTATGTAGTGTGAATGGCCCTCTGATTTACCAGGGTTCTGTATTTTACAGAAACATCAAGCATAATCTATAAGGTTACCCCACTGTAGTCTAACTTTTCCCTGTCACCTGTTAAATAAATCTATTAATAAACAATTTATCAGCTCTTCCCATTTTGAGGGAACATTATATCAAAACTACAGTTGATGCATGTAGCTGCACAGATAATATAGCCAATTAAAACACACACATTATATGTGGCAACAATTTGGTGAATAACTAGTAGAATTTTAAATGTTTAATGTTTAATGTCATATCTAACAAGGTCTTTGGTTCTGCAGCCTAAAATAGATTCATATGTATTTATGGCTTTTTAAATGCCAAGACAGAGGAAGAGAGGTTTGGTAACAGAACAAATTATTTATTGCTATATGTATGGAAGCCATGGGATTTTTTTTCTAATGTAAAAATCACTGTAACATATGTAATCAATTTGAATTTTGTCACTTTATTCCTTACCCCATCAAAACACTGACAGTATAATTTGGATTAATCATCAAAGAACAAATCTGTATATTCTGTCTCATGACATGAGACTGCCTGGTTGAGCCATCTGCTTATGCTTTCTTAAACTTTGCCTTTCAGGCTCATTTGACTTGCTCACTTCCATTTTTTTGTTTATAGCAAATGAGTAGTGAGTAAATCCAATTTTAAAAAGCCATGATATAACCAAGACCAACCAAAAAGACTATCTGTTACAGCATAATCTCTTGGGCTCAGTTTCCAATTCTTCTTTCACAGTCATTATTCTCTTTACTTCTCCATCTTCATCCCAATAACCCCACCCCTTTCTGATGCTGAAAGGGTTCCCAGATTGAAAATTGGAGATGATCCTGCATCTTTAATGTTTGTTCAGAAAAGTGAATTTAGACAAGTGTTGTTTCTCATGCACTCAGGTAAACAAGCAAGATTGTTGAAATTGCTGCCCATATTGTCCTCACAAGAGTCTGATGAGGCAGTTAAAAATCCAATGCAATTCTAGCCTATTTCAGTTAGAGTACAGTGTCTACATCAAGGGACGTAATAGTGCCACTCTATTCTGCTGTGGTCAGACCTCACCTAGAATATTGTGTCCAGTTCTGGGCACCACAATTCAAAAAGGATGTGGACAAGCTGGAATGCGTTCAGAGGAGGACAACCAAAATGATGAAAGCTCTGGAAGACTTGGTCTATCAGAAGTGGCTTAGGGGGCTGCTGGGTGTGTTTAGGCTGGAGATGCAAATTTTCATAGATGATAGTCATCTTTAAATGTTTGAAAGGATGTCATATTGAAGAAAAAGCAAGCTTGTTTTCTGCTGCTCCAGAGACTAGGGCACAGAGCAATGGATTCAAACTACAGGAAAAGGGATTCTACCTAAACATGAAGAACTTACTGGTGGCAAGTGCTGTTTGATAGCGGAATATGCTGCCACTGAGTATGGTGGAATGTACTTCTTTGGAGGTTTTTATACAAAGGGCATGTGCCAAGAGTGCTTTGGTTGTGTATTCCTGCATGGCTCCTGTGGTCTCTCCCAACTTCATTACTCTATGATTCTATAACTCTGTGAGGTAGAATAGGCTGGGAGGGGAGGTGGCTCAAGGTCTCTCAGTGATTTGTGGGAACCTGAACCTTGACTTTCCACATTCTGGCTAATACTGTTATCACACCACAGTTTCCCTTATACCCCACCATCAGCAATCTCTTTGCACCTATCTGAGCAACACCTTACTGAGTTCTGATTTTAGAAATCTAGATGTCACTTTCTTTTTCCTTCTCTTTTGTTATTGTGTGCTTTCAAATCATATCTGACCTATCGCAAGTTTCATGCAAAACTGCAAGGAGTTTTCTTGGCAAAATTCTGCTAAGGCTGAGAGATGTGACTTGTCCAATGGCTGAACAGGGATTTGAATCCTTACCTCCAGAGTTCTAGTCCAACACTCAAACCACTACACCATGCTGGTTCCTTTACTTTTCTAGTGGGTTATTTCCCCATTCTTCCCAAATCACACATTGACTTTAGATCTCCCACCCACCCTTTTCAATTTAATTTCCAAAACTATTCATGAGTGACACATGATATTTCAAAAGCAACACACAAATCTATCATCACAGCCTAGCTACTTCTGTCTTACAATATCAGTGGTTTGGCTGATATAGCATTGCAGTAAATGATGTCAAACTCAGAAATGACTTTCCCCCCTTCACTACAATTCTTTTAATTCAGGTTGCCTGCTGAAAAGAGCCAGTGTGGTGCAGTGGTTTGAGTGTTCAACTATAGTTTTGGGAGGTCAGATTTCTGCTTAGCCATGGAAACCCATTTGGGCAAGTCACATTCTCTAAGACTCAGAAGAGGGCAATGACAAACCCTCTCTGAATGCATCTTGCCAGGAAAACTCTGCAATAGGGTCACATTAGGGTTACCATAAGATGAAAATGATTTGAAAGCATACAATATTGGCGGCAGCAGCAACAATACTGAGGAGCTTTCAAAAGCTGTCTTTTTGGATCACCACTCTCATTTCCCTCAGCCAAGGGAATTCCTGGAGCAGCAGTCCAAAAAGGTAACTATCCCAAGTTCTAAAAACTGGGCACATCGACAAACAGTCTGACTCAATAAAGCCAGCTTTTTATGTTAAAGAAACCCATACAGGACAGATTAATGTGGTCATTTTGCTTCATATTTTACCTATGCATTTCTTGATCTTCTTGCCTGACACAAGAATAAATGCCAATATTTTCATGGTTATGTGGTGTACAAGAACTATTAGATCAACTGAGGAGTAAAGATCATATCCTTACACAAGATGGAGAGGTATCATTTCTAAACTAAAGTACAGCTTCTAAAAATCAAGAGGAAGTTGATGTCAGTTAGGAAGCTGGAGAAACTGATGGATGAAGTCAAAATTGTAGAAAGGTAATATACAGTGCTTTATTCAGTGACACCACAAACTCAGCTTAGTGGCATTATAGTAGTATAAATGTTGACTTCAAGGATTAATGGCATGATTTAGAATGCTATAAAGCAGATTATAGGAGAGAAAAATCCAAACGAAACGAAACGAAAAACCAGGACTCTTTAGGACAGAAATAGATGCAGTATTGTGAAACAGATATGTGAAAACTGTTAGCAGAACGTATTTATCATGATTAATTATTCTAGCAAAGTAACAGAAGTCAATATTCCAGACAAGAGAAAATCAGTTTTCTCCAAGGTGTGTAAAATGCTGACATTTGAACTGAGTGGTTTGCACATGCTAACATTTCCGGATACTTAAAAAGAGAACGGGAGCATTCCTATCCCAGCTATGAGATCTACATACATAGATTCTTATTTACCACAGAATTTCATAAGATTTCTGAACTGCATCCAATGGCTGCATTCCATGCATAAATTTTTAGAAATAAACGGGCCTAGGCATGCTTAAAGACATATTGGATTATGGCCAAATAATAATAATAATAATAATAATAATAATAATAATAATATTTATTTATTTATTTATTTGTATTCCACTTTTTCACAAAGGAATCAAAGTGGATTCTAACAGTATAAATAAAACATCAAACAATTAAAAATTACAATTAAAAAACCCCAAAACCCCAACCTTCCTCCCAATCATAAAAACAGTGATCAACCTATACGAAGAAATTAAACATCAAAAAATGTAAAACTATCCAATAGGAATACAATAAAATTTCAGGCTGATTAGCGGAAGAAATGAATCTTCCTCTAGAGGAGGGGAGACAGAGGTAATGGTATCAATCAATTTTGGTATCAGTATCAATAGAGGTGTCAATAGAGGGAGGAGGCAAGTCAAATGGATCTAATGGATCTAACCTAGTCTGGGAAGGCCTGCCAGAAGAGACAACATTAACAACATTTTTAAAGGCTTCCAAGGTGGTAATATGGCGGATCTCATCCGACTAGTCATTCCAGAGCCTGGGAGCAGCTGATGAAAAGGTCCTCTGGGTCACCATTCAAAGTCTGGTCTTCTTAGGTTGTAGCAGATTCTTCCCAGAGGACCGAAGTGTGCGGGGAGGATTATATGGAAACAGGCGCTCCCACAAGTAGTCAGGACCCAAGCCATGTAGGGCTTTAAAGATTAGAACCAATACCTTGTACCTTGCCCGGAACCTGATATGTCTATCCATGAGCTTTGTGTGAATGATTTGGTGGCACAAGTTGGTTGTGCTCCAAAGCGTGTCTTTCCTTATCTTCATATAGCTGCTTGTGTGCCTTGGTTGACAAGGGACCTTTCTTAATCCTCATAGTTTCCCATGTTGCTTGTTCCAATGACATAATAAACTTCTTTTGAAAACACAGTGGAACATTTTCCAGAGTCTGTAGTGTACATTGGACATGTGCATACTTTTTCTGCAGACTGTAACCTTCTGAAGCTAGAACCAAAAATGCCGTTTGAAGGTGAGATAACAAACTGTGACATCCTTGTGAATGTAGGGACACTAAATTTATGCTGCAGATGATGAAGGTATCTGGAGACCTCTTCTAAGTTTCTTGCTCCTGTGGTGGACTGGAGATGAGAATAGCTTCCATTCATTCAATAGTGATTTATTCTGGTTCATCCAGAATAATTTATATAGACACCATTGGATATCTAGATGCAGTGGGGAGGTGGATGAAGCAGAAGAAGCAGGGCATGACTCATGGAGAATTTAGAGCAAGTCACAGCTTTGTGAATCATCAGGGGGTTATTTTGCAAAATCCTGTGTCTGGCTGAGCAGCGGAGGTGGTGGGCCAGAAGCGTGATTAGTACATCTCCTTAGTCTACTAACTGGCAGGAGTAGCAGCCTCTCTGTGTGTGTGTGTGTGTGTGTGTGTGTGTGTGTGTACATGCATGTCTGCAACACTGATCCATAATGTCAAGAATCATTTCAGGCAAACCAAAAGTGGATTAAAAAAAGAATTCCCCGTGTTAAAACTGAGTTATTATATTATATTGCTTTTAAAGGAGTTGTTTGTTATTTTGTCCTTAAAAACAGATACCAAAAGGCATGACCATTTCCAGCCAGTCTTCTAAGTGAAGTTGAATACCCTTAGTTCTTTACACTTCAGAAGTCCACAGGTCAGTACTGACAACAGTTGAGTCTCCATTTGCTTTCAGGCTACAGTCTACAACTGACAAGCACAAAGGGGTTGTCTCTTCTGCACACGTTCATATCTTTAACACCAGTTCCTGTCAAATCTTCTTATATTGCACAAGCTTGTCATGTTTGCAGCTTGATTTTTCAATCCTGTTGGGAAGCAAGTACAGGTACAGACTTCACAAGATATTATTGACACAGTTTACCAACATTATCCTAATACAAGCATTTTCACACTCTTGATTCATTGCCAGCTTTTTTATTTTTAACTCTTGCTTTTTTTATCCCCTGATTTTTTTTATATAAATAAATAAAAAATATATTTAATCAAAAAAATATATATATATATATATATATATATATATATATATATATATATATATATATATCAACAGCATGTTTGCTACTTATATGGCCTTCTAAACTGCATTGGGCAACCTGACATATATTTTAGTGGTGCTTACTTTACAAACAGACTGTATATCATGGACATGCTTCTGTTCGCTCTCTAAATTATAGATTAGCTATACAGATATATCTCAGTTAACAAAGTAGATGTGTTCTCAGATTATGGAAGCAGCTGCTGTTTGCCTTCCCTGTTGTAGGGAAGCCTGCATAAATATAGTAGCTTTAGTGCAGACACACTATTTATTATTTTATTTTATTTCTATGCTGCCTTTCTCCCAGGAAGGGACCCAAAGCAGCTCACAGATAAAATTGGTTAAAAAGATTTTACAATAATTAAAAAAAAATTAAAATCAATTGGCTAAAGAAAATATAAAATGACATAAAAAATATACCAAAGTTATATTGCAATCTGATACTGTAAGAATGTGTTACATCAGCCCTCTGTCACCCCTTCCCAATGTCAATGCTGTTAAAACTCTTCCAGCTAAAGAGAGAATAAGGAGGAATAGGTGGGGGCTGAGCAGGTGTAAAAAGACATTGCAAAGAAAAGCTTCATTGTTAGAGGCTTTATTGAGGTATGCATGGATATGTATGCTGCTCAAAGAGCTACAGTGACAAAAACAGAGGTAGATGGCCACTGTTTGGCTGACTCTTTCCAGTGTTTCAATAAATGATGTCAGTAGGGTTGGTTGGTGTCACCCAGTGCAGTAACTCATGGTGCCATCCCTATTGGAAAAGGAGGAAAGTCTCACCCCAGGGAACCCATCATCCTGCTGCCATCACCTTCCCCAGCCCTTTGGCTCAGTAAACCAGTCTTTTGTATTTTAACAGCAAAACATTATTTTAATAACCAAAGAAGTTAACAGCATGACATCTGCAGACAGAACTACCACAATCCCCAGTTGCAACCTTATACAGTACTAAGCTATGCAACCACTTTGTAGATTTGTGGGCTTTTCTCTCGTTCGCTCATAAACCCAAACATCCTTGCACATATTCTTGTTCTCCTCTTGCCCCTCTCATGCACTTTTTTTTCAGGCTTCCCATGAGACTGGCCTTGGTGAATATCAGTATTAGCATCCTTCTTCAGACATCTGTTCATTACCCAGCCAGGCAATTATTTTTCTTTGTCTAAACACTACAAATCCCATCAGTTTCACCACCAAGTCCTCTTTCTTGTTATATCAAATTTGTGATACTATTACTCCCTTGATCTAGACACTATACTTCTGTTGATGCAGCCTAGAATCGCATTGGCCTTTTTAGCTGCCGTATCACACTGTTGAATCATGTTCAACTTGTGGTCTACTAGGACTCCTATATCCTTTAACATGTACTGTTGTTAAGCCATGTGTCCCTCATTCTATATCTATGCATTTCATTTTTTCACCCTATGTGCAGTACCTTACATTTCTCCCTGTTGAAGTTCATTTTGTTAGTTTTAGCCCAGCTTTCTAATCTATTATGGTCATTTAGAATTTTGATCCTCTCTTCTGGGGTATTAACTACTCCTCCTAATTTGGTGTCTTCTGCAAATTTGATAAACATGCCCTCTATTCTTTCATCCAAGTCACTGATAAAGATATTGAATAGTACTGGACCCAGGACAGAATCCTGTGGCACCCCAGTGGTCACTTCTCTCAAAGATGAAGAGAGGCCTTTGCTGAGTACACTTTGGGTTTGACTGGTCAACCAATTATTAATCCACCTAACAGCTGTATTGTCTAGCCCACATTTTACTAGCTTGTTTGCGAGAATATCATGGGGCACATTGTCCAAGGCCTTACTAAAATCAAGATATGCTATGTCTACAGCATTCCCTTCATCTACCAAGCTGGCATTTTTATCCAAAAAAAAGAGAGATTAGATTTGTCTGGCATGACTTGTTTTTGAGAAACCCATGTTGACTTTTTGTGATTATGGTTTTCCTTCTAAATGTTCACAGACTTTGTTTCATGAGCTGCTCCAGAATTTTTCCTGGTATCGATGTCAGACTAACTGGATGATAATTTTTGGGATCCTCCCCCCCCCCCGCTTTTGAAGATGGGGACAACGTTTGCCCTCCTCCAGTCTGCTGACACTTCTCCTATTCTCCAGGAATTCTCAAAGATTGTTGCCAGTGGTTCTGAGATTACTTCTGCCAATTCTTTTAATACCCTTGGATGTAGTTCATCTGGTCCTGGAGAGTTATATTCATTTAGACTCACCAGATATTCTTGTACTGCCTCTTTACTTATTCTGTGCTGCATTTCCCCTGTTGTGTCCTCTGCTCCATTTTTCCTCCTCATTGGAACAATTTGAAATTGTGCCTTCAGTATCTTCCTTTTGAGAAACTCTCGTTCATCTGTTCAGAAAAAGAACAGCAAGAGCAACCTTCTGACTGTCATGCAACTATTGAGAGTAGGGAATAAGGGCATTATCCTCCAAATAAGAATGTTACCTTGCAAAATAATTTTTTCCCGTCTTCAAATTTCTAGCATTGCATAGAATAATACACTGAGAATTGTTCATGCCTAGAACACTTGCTGAACATTTGAGTATTTGCTGTGTTTGCATTTGCTTGGTTACTTTGTCCCTTTTCTTTGGATGCCTAAACTGTACTTCTAAATGGTCAGGTAAAGTTTAGAGTTATTGCAATGCTAGAATTTTGGGGATAGAAGGAAGATTTCATTGGGTTGGTACATAATTCTTATTTAAGATTTTAAGGCCTTCACCACAACTTCAATAGTTGTACCCCTGCTTTAGACCATTTCAAGTCTTGCATTGTTTTTGGTACTGTACTGTGTTTCTTTAAAATGCCACTGGCTATCATTTAGTACAACATAACATCTTTGGTTTCATTAACATCTGCTCAGTTACAAGCAGCTGTTTACCTGGAAGGTATTTTCTTTTACTTTAAATTAAATAGCAGGATATCGGGATTCAGCTAATCACAATGTGCTTATGTAGTTGTTTTAATATAAATATCATATGTGAAAAATGAAGCCAGAGTACAAATTGCTGCCTGCTAAACTGCACTATAATCCCACAGGGGAACCAGCATGGCATAGTGATTTGAGCATTGGACTACAACTCGGGAAACCAGGATTCAAATCCCTGCTCAGCCATAAAAATCCACTGGGTCACCTTAGGCAAGTCACACTCTTTTAGCTTCAGAGGAAGGCAAAGGCAAACACCCTCTGAACAAATCTTGCCAAGAATGCCAAGAAAATAGGTTTGCATTAATGTAATCATAAGTCAGAAACAAGTTGAAGGTGCACAGTAACAACAAGGTATGATATAAAAGGGGTTTTCAGACCATTCTAAATTTGACAAGATCAGCTTCTATGGTGGTATAGCTTGCCTGTATTCAATGGAGCATCTTCCCCCTGTAATATTTTATTATTTCCTCCCAAACTTAACAATATGTCAAATGCACTCATAAATTATCAAATCAAATCACCTGTAAATAGTATATCTATATGTGTATCTATGTATCCACCCACCAATGTAATGCCAATTATCAGTTAATCTGTTTCTATAATATATTGATATCTGCTACATCAGAAATCCAAATAATTAGTTGGAAGTTCATTTTTACCATTCAGTTCTTGAAATACATTCACTATTGAATTTGAATGCACAAAAATGCATCCTCTTTCCCAACACAAATCAGCAACAATGTTTTTCATTTACTCTCATTCTGTTATGCTGTCCTCGAGCAAGCAAGGATCACCAGCATTGAGGCCATGCTATTGAGGATGCAGCTGCGCTGGCCAGGACACGTTTCTAGGATGAAGGACCATCGCCTCCCCAAAATAGTATTCTACGGTGAACTCGCCACGGGTCAGCGTAAGAGGGGCGCCCCAAAGAAGGGATACAAGGACTCCCTGAAACAACATCTCAGGCTTGGCCAGATAGATCACCAACAATGGTCCTCCCTGGCCTCGCATCGGGAGGCATGGAGACACACTATCCATGACGCTGCAGCCTTCTTCGAAAGCTCACACCGAATGAGCCTTGAAGAGAAACGACAACGCAGAAAGAACCGCAACCTGGAAACATCACCCAAGGAGACTTTCTGCTGTGCTTTCTGCAACCGGACCTATTTATCCCGAATTGGCCTTTTTAGTCACCAAAGCGCTTGTACAAAGCGCAGGATGAGTCCTTCCTGAATCTTCGTTCGCGAAGCAAAGCCAAAAAAAAAAAAAAAAAAAGCCAGAGTTATGCCTGCACTCTCAGGCACTCTAGCATCCCAAACACAACTATTAGTATAAATTCTAAAGGTCTCATTGTGACAACCCCAAAGCCATATTCCAAAAAAGAGTCCCAAGATAAAGACAAATCTTTATCAATAAACCAGTTCTAACAGTTTCCATATCCATCACAAACAGTCTTTTGTAAAGCTAATGTGTGACCAATAAGCTGTCTGCTATGGCCAAAAGGCCCATGTCTCCCTCCCCACAGTGCAGAAAGTCTGTTGATTTCATTAATTGTGATACCTGCTGGAAAATGAGACACAGTGCACACCGAAATCCTTCCACGAAACTCACTGGTAATGTTGGAATAGTCATTCTCCTTCAGGCTGTTCTATCTGACTGCATTGTTGTGAGGATAAATGGAGGAAGAGGAGGAGGAGGAGATCCATATATGTTGCTTTCAGCTTATTACAGAAAAGACAGGATATAAATGCAACCAGTAAGTAAGTAAATAAGTAAATACTGTGAGCTTTATCACACTAGCGAGATCCCGTGGGCAAACAGGAGTTCAACGTGATTTAAATTAAATTTGAATTCAAACAAAACTTGCAAATTTGGGGAGTTTACCACACTGAATTGCTTCCAAACCAAATAACGCAAAGTTAAACCACAGTTAAAGTGGAGAAAACTAGCAGCTTTTTACTTTCGGGATGTTCTGAAAGTAAAAAGCTGCCAGTTTTCTCCACTTTAACTGCGGTTTAACTTTGCGTTATTTCACGTTAACTGCAATGACATGTGATAAACTTCAGGCATTTCTGGGTTTTCTTTCCGTTAAATCGCATTTAAATCCCTTTCGCCCGTGGGATCTCTCTATTAACCTTATCTCTAGTGTGATAAACTCCTGTGGAAGGAAATGCACATTGGGAGGGGGGAAAAGACAAAGTAAGTACATTAACCCTATGGGGCTCCCAAAATGTGTTTTTTTTTTAAAAATTATTAAAGAAATAATGATGAACCAATTATAGTCCATTGCCTTCACCATTATACAAGTAAGATTCCAATATAATAAAAATAAAGAAGCAGCATATATCAAACATACATCTTACTATATGTTTTGCCTAATAACCTTTGACGTCCTTTCCGCATAGCTGGTTCTGCACTTTTTAAAAGGTTATACACCTTTTAATTTCTTTCTTTGGTTTCATGCTTTATCTGTTATCTCTGCTTCTTCCATTCAGTATGTTCTAGCTTATTTAACAGTGTTTCAGCAAGCCAATATGGAATAAAACACTATTCCTAACAATTGGTTTGTTGTTGTTGTTATCCACCCTTGAGTCAATCTTGACTCATGGCGACCCTGTAGAAGAGACATCTCCAAGAACCCCTATCCTCCACCACTCTTCCCAGTTTCAGCATATACTGATTGTGATTTTTATCTGTCCCCTACAGCCACAAAATTGCCTGGATAGCTATCAATTGAACATCAATAGTAATTACTTTAAACGAGTGTAATGTTTAACTGAAGTGAGTAAACCATTACATCTAGATAGTGGTTAAACCTATTATAACAAATTACTTTTCATACCTAAAGATGACTGCTCTGTTGACTGAGAGTTCCCGCATGGCAGAGGGTTGGACTGGATGGCCCTTGTGGTCTCTTCCAACTCTATGATTCTATGCTCCTCTAATTTTGCAAAGTTAATACCAATAGTACCTATCTTTCTTTCCAATATAGAATCAAGTCTTACCAATCTTCTTTGTGTCTGGGCACTGATTCTCCCTTGATCATAACTATTAACTGATCTAAATGAATCATGTACAGTCAGCCCTCCACATTTGTGGGGGTTAGGGGAAGAAGACCACCGCGAATGTGGAAAACCCACAAATAACGCCCCTCTTTCTCCCCAGCCCTCCCGTCCCATTAACTGCCTCCTTGCCTCTTCTCCGGTGGGATAGCTTTCTTCCCCAGGCAGCTATCCCACCGGAAAAGTGCAAGAGGGGATTGATTCTCCTCCCTATTTTTCCAATGGGATAGTGCCAGGGGAAGATGACTATCCCACTGGGAAAGGGGCAGGGTTGGCACACACACCCTTCCTGGCCGCTCCCTGCATCTCAGGGCTTTTTTCCAGAGTAGTAAGTAGGAGGAGTGCACATGCATGTGGACATGACCTCTTGAACAATCAAAACCACAGGTATCAAAGCTGTGAATGTGGAGGACCGACTGTAATCGGTTTGTCAATTTTTGTGCATAGATGATGTTTGCTGCCGTCCCCATAATACAAAATAATCTTTGGATATTTCTTTCCCATCTTATCACCAAGCATAAATAACATATTAAGAAGGTACATTTCTGGCTGCATTGGAATATTTATATTCAGAACGTTAGAAATCATTATGTGGACTTTTTGACCAGAATTTTCTAGCCTTTGAATACAACCACCATAAATGTTTCTGGGTTGTCTTGACATTTCCAACAATTTATATTTTAGCTAACTTCACTGGTGTAAGATACCACCTATAAAGCATTGTATAGCAATTTTCTTTCAGGTCATCACAAAGTGTAAGTTTTATATTTTATGGTTATCTTTTTCAAATGTTATATTTTCCAGTCCTGATTTCTCAAATTCAAAGCCTTCAAGTTTCCTGTCCATCTTATATCTCTCTTGTAATTGCCAATAAAGAAACCATTGACAGTCGATCCTTCAGCCGATAATTCCTTCCTTGTTTTAATTTATATCCCAAAGGCCTCTCCTTTCTCACTGAGCCTTGCCCCACTCATACCGTCTCTTCCACTGAGCTCCAGTATTTTAAAGGGATGCAGGCTAATGCCACAACCAGTTTCTGCCAAAAGGCTCATGGTGTCTAGACAGTCCAATGTTGCCGCTGATGGGGAAAATTTGCATTGTTTCAAAAATCTGCAACATTAATTTGATTAGAGATGTGAGAGGAGGTGTGCATGACACACCATGGGAAGCGACATCTCTCTCCATTCTTTTGAGGTACACATTATTATTATTCAGTATCTTCTGCTGATGCACCACGGTGTTCAAACCACATTTCACAGTTATGAAAATGCTCAGGCATATTTCAAGAATTTGGCTCTGGTGCAGAGAGATGCCTTGAAAGTAAAAACCCAAGAAGCATATGCACAAGAGAAAGCTGACAACAACAGATGTTTATATTGCTTAGCATATTCACATCAACAATAAAATTTCAGAGAACATCAACGAACATAACATTTATTATTCATTGCTACCTAGTAGAGAAAAATCTCCAGTTGAGTATTGAACCTCTCAGTGGCTGTCCTTGTGCTAATAGCTTGACCGATGCTTGTTCATTTGTTCTACCCTACAGCCAGAGCTCATAGGACAACAGATGTAATCACAAAATAAAACCCAGAAAATTAAATAAAAGCAAGTGAAATACAATAAGAAGCAGTATTTTGGAATATTGAAGGCTAAAAATGTCAAGTGGACTAAGAGCCAAAAGGCTAGCAGGCAAAGAACAATTCAATCTTCTATTTTCTTTTCAACAAGAACAAAAGTAAAGGATTGAACAGAACAGTGTCCATGCTAGATGGAGGATTCTGGGAGTTGTAGTCCCCCAAAGTAACTTTTTCAAGCTCTAAGATCTGGAAGAAAGGGCATGGAGTAGTGGGATCTTCTTTCGCAAGTCTCTAACAGCAGGCTGAGTGACCCTGAACTGCCTTTCATAGTGAACTGCTTTCAGATGGATAGATCACAACTTGTGTAGGCCTATTTTGAATAAACAGATACTAGAGTAATCTAAAAGTTAGATTGAATGTACCTTGGGAATGTACTCCAAAAACTAATATGTTTAAACTCTGAAAAACAGATACCTAGGTAACAACAGATCACCTTTAATACCAATTCTGATGTAGCCTGATGTTCTGCATATTTACTTGGACTGCACAAGCCCTATCAGGACATAACCCAAGAAACTGTATGGAAAACCTTTGGCTGCTTTGCAGCTCTGGACTCAGTTACCAAGAATGTAATTCTTCATACAGTATCTACACTACATACCTATACCACTTTGATATCCATTTTAATCTGCATGGCTCCATTCTACATAACTGCAGGCTTTGTATTTTGGTGAGAACTCCTTAGATTGCTATAGTTCATCTTTTGATTTTAATTAAATAAAAGCAAGTGAAATATAATAAAAAGCAGTATTTTGGAATATTGAAGGCTAAAAATGTCAAGTGGACTAAAAGTCAAAAGGCTGGTGACTTCCGGGTTAGCCGCTGAAGCAAACGGCAGCGCGAGACGGAGGCTCCGCGCTGCTCCCTTCAACTGCAGCAAGCCTATTAATGGTGGGGATACCCTGGAACGGGGAAGCCCCAGGGTACGAGGCTCGAGAGAGACACTTACCTCCCTTTCCAGAGACGGAGCCCCAAGGGGGGAAAGCAAAGGAAAGAAGGAAGGGTGTCGGAGGGCAGTCATTGCTGCAGCGTGTTTCCATAAGGTACCAGCTGAAGCGGCAAACTTTTCTTGGGCAGATGCGAGGGGGAGTGGAGAGTTGACTTATTGAGGACTTGTAACCCTCTTATGAGTCGTCATAGATTCAGAGCAACATCTCCACAACACCACTAATTCGTAAAAAGGCAGCCCTATTTCAGAAGAGCATTGTTTTGTGTATTTTGACCTTCTTTCCTTGTCGGGGACGCCTCCAAGGAACACTGCTTTTGGAGCTTTATGGAGGACACTTACTTTGCTCCCTTCTCATTTTACTGCAGCTTATCCCTCCTCATATAAAGCCAACAACAAAGCCATCCTCTCAGAAAACTTTGCTTGCTTACATTGCTATAGGAAATTTACGGAGGACAATTACTATTATTATTATTATTATTATTTAATTTCTTTCCCAATTTACCACAAATTGAAAGCCTATATGGCAACACTTGGATTCTGAGTAAAGGGTGAAATTAACCTATCTTCTAATCTCTAAGGAATCGGTGTGGGACTTAATGCTATGATCTGCAGTGGGCAGAAACTGTGTTTGCTGGATATACTGCTGGATATATTTTTGTTACCTTTGAAGAAATCTTACTCTCAAGAATTGAAGTATATAAACGTTTGCTACAATTTGTTTAACAAACTATCTAAGCTCTAAGGATTCTACACCCCTGCCTAAACTGGCTACAGCTGCAACAAATACTACAGCTGAAACAACTCTGGAGTAACTGCAGTTGTACTCAAATTGTAAAGGAGTAAAACTCTGTTTCCAATTTAGGAATTAGAATTGTGTTTAAGGATTGTGTCTAAATTTCAACTGGCTGACATAGCATTAAGATTCTGAAACACAACTCTACACCCAGTGGAAAATAAAATCTCTTCTAGGAGCTATGACAAGAGAGCAAGGAACTTAGATCAACTAACTTCGGAAAAAGAAAAAAGTGAATTGGACTATCCCTACTGGTATTCTTGATCTCAATGGGAGTTTTTTTTAGTTCTCTCTTCTTGCTGATTTAAACTGGGTAGAACAAAATAATCTGCTTAAGTGTTAAGTGTAACAAAATATCATTGTAAATTGATACTTTGCTTTCCCGCTTTTAGATCTGTGTAAGAGGTATATGCAAACCAGAAGTATGACAGCAAGAAGGGGCTCAGTAGGACAATCTGATGTTAGCAATATCATTCTCCAGGAGTTGAGGGATTTTAAAAAATCCTTCAAAAAGGAGATACGGGACGAATCAAAAGAAAATCGCTTAGAAATTAAAGTGGAATTGCAGAAATTAAGAGACGATGTACAGAAGGATTTTGATAATTTGGGGAAAAAAATCGATAATCTTACTAAAGAAATATCGGGTATTAAATTGGAGTTGGAAGAGGTAGTAGAAAGAACAGATATCCTAGAAAAAAGAACAGAAGACCTAGAACGGGCTCAGATAAGGGAACAACAAAATGGGCTTCTACAAGAGGTCAGATACAGGGAACGGGCTATTAAAATCAGGGGATTAAAAGAGGAACAGTGGGAAAACCTATATGATAAGGTAATCCCGATCCTAGCAGAATACATTGGACTGGATGAAGACCTCTTAGAGGCACAAATAGACAAGATCTTTAGGGTAACAACAAGAATAGCATTAGAGAGGAAGCTGGATAGAGAAATAACAATTTGTTTTACCAGTACGAGAATAAGGGACATAATATTAAAACGCAATTATGAAAAAAAGCTAATAGTGAATGATAGGATTGTGGAAATTTATAAAGATCTCCCAGTTCAAATAATCAGAAGGAGGCAGGAGTATAAATTCCTGACTGTACTTCTTCAGAAAAAAGGAATACTTTACCGTTGGGATAAAATAGAAGGACTGATCCTCAATTATCAACAAAGAAGATATAAAATTAATACAGTTGACCAGGCAAAAAACTTCTTTGAAAAGTTAAGTAGAGAATTTAGGGAACAAGAGGAGAAGCAAAAGGAAAAAGAGAACAGAGAGAAGAAAGATAGAAGGGAGGAAGGCAACAGTTGTAAGACAGGAAAAGTAGATCCTTTAAAAGAAATAATAGCAGGAAAAGGAAGTCAGGATTTACTAGATTCAGAGGTGCAACTCTTAGAAGAAGGAGCAATAGGAGGACTGGTTTAAGTGGGGGTTATCACATTTCTCTTTACAAACGAATTAATAGTTTTCTTTTGGGGGGGGGATAGAATCTAAATTAATTAAATAAATATGGGATTCAAGATTGTAACATGGAATATCAAGGGAATAAGCCAGGAAAGAAAAAGGAGGAAAGTCATGCATTTTTTGAACAATAAGAACTTTGATGTCCTGTGCTTGCAAGAAATTAAAATGAAAGACGGGGATGTGAAATATCTGAAAAATAGTAAGCTAGGAACTTTGTTTTATGCAACAGTCAACAAAAGGAAAAGAGGGGTTGCAACTTTTGTTAAACAAAAATGGGAACCGAAACTTATCACCAAGGATACGGATGGTAGGTGGATTTGTGTTGAAATTAAAATCGGTAATGTTAAATATACGTTGTGTAATGTCTATGGACCCCTTGAGAAAAAGAATGAATTCTATAGAAAATTAAACGCACAACTAACTGACATAGGGTTGGAAAACTTAATTGTGGTGGGGGATTTTAACGGAGTTCTAAATCCAGTGTCAGATAGGAAATCTACAAAGAAGAAGTCAAATAAATTCCAGGGCAAACTGCCTAGGGACTTCTTCAAAATGAAGAACTCTTTAGGACTTTATGATGCATGGTCCCATTCTAATGGAATTAAAGAGGGATACACCTTTTTCTCTGATGTACATAAATCGCATTCGAGAATAGATTTAATCTTGATGTCTAAATTGTTATTAACACATGTCACAAGGATGGAAATTTGGCCAAGGTCTTTTTCGGACCATAACATGTTAGAACTGGAATACAATATCGGTAATTATGGTAAGAGTGGCTGGAGGCTGAATGAAAAAATATTGGAAGATGAGGAATTTGTTTCTAAAATAAGGAATGACCTAAATTTCTTTTTTAAAGAAAATTGTGATAAAGACACTAAAATGAATGTGGTGTGGGACGCGGGGAAAGCGTTTGTAAGGGGACTATTTATACAAAGAATGAAGATACTAAATAGGCTTGAGAAACAAAAAGAGGAAAAAATCAAAATAGAACTTAAAAAGAAAGAACAGGAATTACTATGTAAAAGAAAGAAAAAAGATAAGGAAAGGCTACAAAGAGAAATTAAAATCTTACAGGAGCAATTGGAAAAAAAGATAACAGAAGAAATAGCGTATAAACTGAAAAAGCAGAAACAAGACCATTTTGAAAATGCTAATAAAATAAGTAAATGGTTGGCATACAAACTTAGAAAAGAAAAAGAAAAAAGAATAATAACAAAGATTAAATATAACAACACAGAAATAAGCGACCATAAGAAAATTCAAAATGCTTTCGTTTCCTTTTTCAAAAATCTATTTACGGAAAAAGGCAACCAGCTAAATGAAAAGCAGTTAGCAGAAATTTTGGAAAAAAATCGCATAATACTAAAAGAACACCAAAAAGAGAATCTGAATGCGGATATAACATTGGATGAAATTAAAGCAGCCATAAGGAATCTTAAAAACGCAAAAGCTCCAGGAGAGGATGGCTTTACCGCTAAATATTATAAGACATTTGAGTCAGAACTACAAATTCCATTGCTACAAGTATGTAATTTATTAAAAACAGAAGGTAAACCAACATCGTGGGGTAACACATTAATAACTTTGATTCCAAAAGAAGGTAAAGATGAGATGATTATTAATAATTATAGACCAATAGCCTTAATGAACAACGACTACAAGATATTCGCCTCTATTTTGGCAGAAAGGCTTAAAATATTGTTAAAGGAAATAATTGATAAAAACCAGAACGGTTTCATTCCAGGAAGGAGAATTCAAAATAATACAAGAAATATAATCAATATTTTAGATTACTATAATACACACAACGAAAAGAAAGCAGCTTTTCTGTTCATCGACGCGGAAAAAGCGTTCGACTCGGTGAAATGGGAATTTATGTTTCATCTATTTAAAGTGATGAATATGGGAAATAATTTTGTTGCCAATGTGATGGAGATATATAATAAACAAACAGCAAGGCTCTTAGTTAATGGAGAACAATCGGAAATTTTCTGCATTAGTAGAGGGACGAGACAGGGTTGTCCACTGTCTCCCCTTTTATTTATTATGGTTTTGGAATTTTTATTAAATAACATAAGAAACTCAAAGAAAATTAAAGGAATCAGATTGAGAGGCAAAGAGCTAAGGGTACAAGCGTTCGCTGACGACTTGATGGTAATATTGGAAGATCCGCTTAGTAATATTGAAAATTTGCTGATGGAACTAAACCAATTTGGAGGGCTAGCAGGATTTAAAATTAACAAAGAAAAGTCTAAAATAATAGTTAAAAATCTAACCAAGGAAGAGAAACTAGCCTTAAAAAATAAATCCGGATGTGAGATAACTAAAAGTGTGAGATATTTAGGAATAATTATTTCAGATAATAACTTGAACCTATTTGATAATAATTACAAAACGTTATGGAAAAATATTAAGTTGAAACTGGTGAATTGGAAACATCTGCATCTATCTTTATTAGGTAGAATTAATGCGATTAAAATGTCCATACTCCCGAAATTATTATTTCTCTTTACAAATCTTCCTATTGATATAAACAATACGATAATTGAACAGTGGAATAAAGATTTAAGAACCTTTGTCTGGAAAGGGGGTAAACCCAGGATTAAGTGGAGCTATTTGAAAGAAAAGAAGGAAAACGGGGGCTGTGCTTTGCCGGATATTAAGACTTACAGAATAGCTTGCAATTTAACTTGGTTGGAGGAATGGATTAGGTTAGAAGATGCAGATACACTTAACTATGAAGGAGCAGAGCTTAGATACGGCTGGCACGGCTACCTGTGGTACAACAAAAGTGCAATCCATAAAGATTTCTACAATAATCCAATAAGGAGAGGGCTATTGAATACATGGAAGGTAGTGAAGGCTAAATTCTACTTAAAAACCCCGCTCTGGGTCTCAGCGCAAGAAGCTTTTGCCAACAGATGGGATATACAATCTAAGTGGGTAAGGTACAGTGATATCCTTGAATCAAATACTAGCAAGGAGTTAATAATAAAATCTAGAGAGCAACTGGCTGAAGAAGGAAATAGAATCAATTGGTTCACTTATTATCAAATCAAAAATAGATTTCTTCAAGATCTGAAATCTACTGGTATAGAAACCCAATTATTAGAAATTGATAAACTGCTTATGGATAATATGGAGAAAAAGATCTCTAAATATTATACTTTATTGCGGGAAAGAGATTTTGAACAGGAGCCAGTCAAACAATATATGATAGATTGGGCAAGAGATATGGGTAAAGAAATTCCTTTAGAAGCTTGGGAAAGGGCTTGGAGTCGTACTAATGCCTTCACCCAATGTATGAATTATAAAGAAAATTTTATCAAAGTCAGCAACAGATGGTACTACACTCCTGCGAGATTAAAAAAAATGGGTAAATTAAAATCTGATAAATGTTGGAGGTGCCAGGAAGACAAAGGGACAATGATGCATATGTGGTGGGGCTGTGCAAAGGTGAAACCCTTCTGGGACAAAATCCATAGTATAATTCAACAAATCTTTAATATTGGTTATAAAAAAAGACCAGAACTATATTTGTTGAACATGACTTATTTTATTAAAAATAATGATGAATGTAAATATTGGAAAACTATACTGTATATGATAACAGCAGCTAGACTGATTATTGCAAATCACTGGAAAGACACCAATGTAATACAACTAGAAGAATGGCTTATTAAGCTAAATGACATTAGACAACTGGACTTGATTTCCTGTAGCTTAAAGAGGGGAAGAAAAAACGAGAGGACACAGTTGGAATGGGAAAAGGTGGTGTCCTTTTTGAAAAAAAGGTGGAAATTGGAGGATAGTCTGGTCGAAGTTTTCTTATAATGGTTAACCATTAGAAACTCTTCAAAAATAACATCGTTGTGGAAATAAGGTTAATTTTGATCGCTCAGTTTACTTTTTTTTGTTTGTTTGTTTGTTTTTTTTTTGAATGTTTATATTAGCTAGGGTTGCAATATTTTGGTATTAGATAATGTTGGAGAAAAACTTATAAATACACCATGGGAAATGTTGATAACAATGGGGAATTTTCAATTAACTGAGTGTATATAAATCTAAACAAGAATACACATATAATTAAGGAAACTTCATAAGAGGGGAATTTAAAGCTAGGAAGTAGAACATTTGCTGGAATCAAAGCTTTGTTATTTTGAAACCTGAATTGTATAGACAATATACGTCATTGTAATTATGTATTCAGGAACAACTTGCCTTTTCTGTATGGAAAAATTTAATAAAAATTATAATTAAAAAAAAAGTCAAAAGGCTAGCAGTGAGTGAAACAGTCTCAACATTAATCATTACACTAATAAAAATACCATACCATACTAATACAATAAGAATAATAAAAGATAGAACAAAAGAGTAAATGCAATATTAGAAATACAGAAAACATTTTAAAAATAATAACAGTAGTAGGAGTGTTGAAGCCTCTGCTTGGTCTTCATAGAAGTGCTGGATGTTGTTCGCCAGTGCTGGATGTTGTTTGCCAGCCTTTTTGGACTCTCTGCTGCTTTTGCTAGCCTTCTTGGCCTTTTGTTGGGAGCTGGTTCCTGCCTTTCTCTGCAGATGTCCAGAAGGGAAGGGAGGGAGGGAGGGAGGGAGGGAAAGGCCATTTCATGGGATTGGCTTTTATGGGGAGGGAGGGGAGAGGGAAAAGGGGAAGAAGGGAAGGAAGGAGGGAAAGGGGGGAGGAGAGAGGGGAAGGAAGGGGGAAGGAAGGAGGGAAGGAGGGAAGGGAAGAGGGGAAGGGAAGAGGAGAAGGAAGGAGGGGAAGGGAAGAGGGGAAGGAAGGGAGAAGGAAGGGGGAAGGAGGGAAGGAGAGGAAGGGAGGAAAGAAGAGAAGGAGAAAAAGAGAGAAAGGAAAGAAGGAAGGAAGGGGGAAGGGAGGGGGGGAAAGAAAAAAGAAGAGGGAATGAACAAAAAGAAGAAAGGGAGGGAGGAAGAGACAAAGGCAGGAAAGAGAGTAGGAGGGAAGGAAGGATGGATGGAAAGAAAGAAAGAAAGAAAAAAGAAAGAGGGAAGGAAGGAAGGAAGGAGTGAAAGAAAAAAGGGAAGGAGGGAAGGAGGGAGGGAAAGATGGAAGACAAAGGGAAAGAAAGAAGGAAGGAGGAGAGGAAAGGGGAGGGGAGGGAAGGAGAGATAAAGGAAAGAGAGAGAGAAAAAGAAGGAAGGAGGGAAAGATGGAAGACAAAGGGAAAGAAAGAGGGAAGGAGAAGACTTAAGGGAAGGGGAGGGAAGAGAAGAGGTTCATCCTCTTCCCTGCCATTATTGGGCCTCCTGCTGTCTCTCGCAGCGGGAAGCAAGAAAATGGCGCTGGGCAAATGGAGCCAGAGGTGCACACGGCTGGCTCCTCCTCCCAGTCTTTTCCTGGCCTTCAGCTGCCTATTGGAGACAACTGGAGGCTGGGAAAAATGCGGGGGGAGGCGGAGCGACCGGCACGTGCCAGTTGCTCCTCTCCAGAGACCTTTCCCAGCCTCCAGCTATCTCCAGAAAGACAGCTGGGGGCAGGGAAAGGCCCCTGATGACAAGCAGTGGTGGCATGCCGGGTCCTGGACTCCGTCATGGCCCTTCCAGCCCCAGACCTCCCTCCCGAGAGAAAGATCTGGGGCAGGAAAGGCCGTGGGGAGCCCAGGACGGTGGCATGCCGGGTCTTGTGCTCCATCGTGGCCCTTCCAGCCCCAGACTTGCCTCCCGAGAGAGAGATCTGGGGCAGGAAAGGCCGTGGAGGAGCCCAGGAAGGCGGTATGCCAGGTCCTGGGCTCCGTCACGGCCCTTCCTGCCCAGATCTCCCTCCCGAGACAGAGATCTGGGGCAGGAAAGGCCCATTTGCCGGCCTCTGGCGGCCGCAAAAGAAACCCTCAGAGGCCAGCAAACTGCGGAGGACAGCACGCCGTCGTCCGCGACCCATTTGCCGGCCTGTGGCGGCCCCAAAAGGAACCCTCAAAGGCTGGCAAATGCCGGGCTGAGAAGCCCGAGGCTCCCTTCCTTTGAAAAGGGCGTAGAAGCCCTGCCTCCAGAAGGCTGAAGCCCCACCCCCTTGGGTAGAAACCCCACCCCCGCCACACGAACTTTTACAGGTTCGCCATCACTGATTTATAGGAAGACATTGGAAAATGAAAATGAATGTAGAAATGGAGGATTGGTATAAAGAAATATGGAAATTAGCTATTAATGACAAATTAGTTTGTAAATTGAAAGTGAAAAAAGGACTATGGAAAAGAAATGACTTTGAGGAGATATGGAAAAAAAAGTACTGAAAAAGTACTGAGAAAAGAAGACAGAAAATTACCTTCACAAGCGAAGGAAGGACAGAAGGAAAGAAAGAGGGAAGGAGGGAGGGATAAATAAAAGGAGGGGGGAAGAAAAGAAGGAAGGAAGGAGGCAAAGGAAGATGAAGGGAGGGAGGGAGGGAGAAAGGAAGGAGGAAGGAAGGCGGAAAGGAAGGAAGATGGAAGGAAGGAAGAAAAGCAGAGATAAGGAAGGAAGGAAGGAAGGAAGGAAGGAAGGACGGAAGGAAGGAAGGGGAAAGAATGGGGGAAGGGGAAGGAAGGGGAGGAAAGAGGGAAAGGAAAGAAAGGGGAGGAAAGAGGAAAAGGAAAGGAAAGGGAGGAAAGAGGAAAGGAAAGGAAAGGAAAGGAAGAGGAAGAAGGAGAGGTAGGGAGAAGGAGATTAAGGAAAGAGGAGGAAGGGGAGGAAGCAGGCGTTTAGGGGAGCTTCAGCCAACTGACCAGCAGTGGCAGGAAGGGCATGGTGGGCAGGGGCTGCTGGGAGATGTAGTTCTCTCTTCCTTCCTCCCTCCCTTTGCCTTCCTTGGCTGAGAGGCTATTTGAATGCAGCCAGGGCTCAAAGGTGTGATGGCATCTTTCTCTTTCCCCAGAGGCAGCAGAGAGCCTAAGGCCAGTCTTCTGGCGACTTCTCAGACCTTGGCAGGAAGCTGGGGAAGGGGATCCTTTGGGGCACATGGGGAAGGGATGGTCTTTCAGTCCTGTGGAGAGAAGAAGAGATGCCATTGGTTCATGCATCTTCAATAATAATAATAATAATAATAATAATAATAATAATAATAATAGTTTATTTATATTTTCCTGCCTCTCCCAGATGGATCGAGGCAGAATTACAGTCCACTAAAATCCATACATCGATAGATAAAATACATATAAAAACACATCATTAAAATTAGTAACAATCTTAAAACTATCTCATCATCAAATGGCAATGCAATAAACTTATACAATGGTCAGAAGATGTCTCTTACACAGGGCCAGGTGGGTAAGATCGTCGAAAGAGATCCGTCTTAAGTGCCCTCTTAAACACCTCCAAGGAGGCCATGAGACGGATCTCTTCTGGAAGGCCATTCCACAATTTCGGAGCAGCTACTGTAAAGGCTCTCTTGGAAGTCGATATGAGCCTAGTACAGTGGTACCCCGGGATACGAAATACCCACGTTACGAAATTTCCGGGATATGAAAAAATCCCATAGGAAATAACTGTTCCGGGTTACGAAGGTTATTTCGGGTTACGAAGAAAATTTTGGTGCTTTTCGGCGCTATTTCACACGAAATCGCAGCTTTTCCCCATTAGCGCCTATGGGTTTTCGGCTTGCGAAGGCTTTTCGGGTTACGAAAGCGGCGGCGGAACGAATTAATTTCGTAACCCGAGGGAGCACTGTAGTTGATTGATGTTCTAACACATTCTTCCCAGTTACTCTGAGAGTGTGAGGCGCATTTTTTAGGGAGAGGCGTTCCTGCACGTAACTCGGGCCCAAGCCATGTAGGGCTTTAAAGGTAATAACCAATGCCTTGTATTGGGCCCAGAAGGGAAAGCCATGCCCTAGAGCAGGGGTAGGCAACCTCTTTGAGCCGGGGGCCGGGTTGCTGCCCCTCAGACAACTGGGGGGCCGAAGCCCCCCCCACCCCAAAAAATAATTAAATAATTTAAAAAATTAAATATATAAATAAACCGGGACAAATGTAGGACAAAATTTTCAAATGGAGGACACTTTTTTAAAAATGGAGGACACGTGAAAAAAATTTGCTGATTTTTTAAAAAATGTTAATATAAATGCATGTTTCTGAGGCTTCTATAGACAATTGCCCCCCAAAGGCCTCGGCGGCAATCGGCGGCAGGACCGGGCTGGGGCCGGTCCCAAGGCCTCGCCGGGCCACATCCGGCCCGTGGGCCGCAGGTTGCCTACCCCTGCCCTAGAGAGAGAGAGAGAGAGAGAGACGGAGAGAACCAAAACTTACTGCGATGGAAGGCAGAGTGCTAACACAGGATGTCCACCAGATCCAGCTTCAGGATCAGAATTTGCAAGAAAGCCATTATTTCCCTGCAGAAAAGAGAAAGTCGACAGAAAAGATTATTGGTTCAGAGCTTTGGATTCCTATACAGTTGGCCCTTCTTATACACGGATATTTTATACACGGATTCAAGCATCCACGGTTTGAAAATGTTCAAAAAAGAAGAATGGAGTGTGGTTATCAAATTTTTGAAAGAGAATTTGGGGAACTTGGCAGCTATTAATATAGCTTGATTTGGTAAGATAGAACCCATACTTTCTTTCTGTTAAATTTTAAGAAAGTCAATCAATCAAGTTAGTACATATTGCTAAGAAGAAAGTCAATTAGTAAGAATGAAGAGTGAATGAGATTTTGAAGAAGAGTGGAAGATAAGGAAAGTATAATTTGGAAGCCTAGAATTTTAGTTTAGAGAATGCTTAGAGTAAGAAATTGGGATCATAACGAAGAGGAGAAGAATTTATGAATTAAGGAGCCCTGGTGGCGCAGTGGTTAAATGCCTGTACTGCAGCCATTCACTCGAAACCACAAGGTTGCGAGTTCAAGACCAGCAAAAGGGCCCAAGCTCGACTCAGGCTTGCATCCTTCCGAGGTCGCTAAAATGAGTACCCAGACTGTTGGGGGCAAATTAGCTTACTTGCTAATTAGCTTACTTGCTGTTCACCGCTATGATCTTTGGAATAGCGGTATATAAATAAAACAAATTATTATTATTATTATTATGGGGTAGGGAAGTACGAGAGAAATATTTAGTTTAGTGTAGTTAAGAGGAAGTGAAGAAGAGTTAAGCAAATTTTAGGGTTAGATAGATAAGTTGATAGATAGATGAAATGGGGAGTTTTTATAAATTTATAGCACAATTTTATAACGAGTATCTTTATTATGTAATATGATTTATGTAAAGGTATAAATAGGTGTGAATGTTGTTTGTATGTTTATATATTTTGTATTGTTTTAATTTTAATAAATAAAAATTATTTTTTAAAAAAGAAAATGTTCAAAAAAGGTATAAATTTCAAATATCAAACCTTGATTTTCCATTTTTTATAAGGGACACCATTTTGCTATGTCATTATATTTAAAGGGACTTGAGCCTCCACAGATTTTGTTATATACGGGGGATCTTGGAACCAAGCCCCAGTGGATAACAAAGGTCCACTGTATGTAGCCCCACTGGCAGCGCCTGCCCCCAGCCCTGTCTTGTAACCAACTTACTCTTGGTTTATGCCAGAGTTGGGATTCCTGCTGGTCCCCATCTCCTTGGATCTGCGGAAATCGCTGACCAAGAAGAACGACAGCCAAGACTTGAGACACTTGGTACCAGCGAGGGCTTTTACAACGGTTCTAACCCATTTGATTGCCTTCATCTGATGAGACAAGGAGATTATAGACTCAGTAAGAGGGCCAAGGAAGGAAGGAAGGAAGGAAGGGAAGGAGGAAGGAAAGAAGGAAGAAGGAAGGAAGAAAACAAAGGAAGGAGGAAGGAAGATGAAAGGAAGGCAGAAGGAAAGAGAGAAGGAAAGAAGGAAGGAAGGAAAGAAAGAAAACAAGGAATGAAGGAAGGAGGAACTAAGGGAAAAAAGAAAGTTAAGGAGGGAAGGAAGGAAAGAAAGAATGAAAAAGCAAGCAGGCAAGAAAGAAAGACAGAAAGAGGAAAGGAAGGAAAGAAGGTTGAAAAGAAAGAGGGAAAGAACAAAGAAGGAGGGAAAGAAAGAAAGAGGGAGGGAAGGAAGGAAGGAAGGGAAACAAGAAAGAAAGGAGATAGAAAGAAAGAGGGAAAGAACAAGGAAAGGGGGAAGGAAGGAAGAAAGGAAAGAGAGAAAGAGGAAAGGAAGGAAGAAATGAAGGAAGGAGGGAAGGAAGGAAAACAAGAAAGGAAGGGGGAAAGGAAGGAAGGATAGAAAGAAAAAGGGAAGGAACAAGGAAGGAGGGAAGGAAAGAATGAGGAAAGGAAGGAAGGAGAGAAGGAGGGAAGGAATCTGCTTGACCTCTCCTCTTTCCTCTTTCACTCTGAGGAAGCCCCTGGCTTTGGAAATGGTCAACAGAGGGCCTGAGACCTGGAGACCAAGCCAAGAATCCTGCGAGGAAGACAGACGCCTGGCCAGCAGCAGCCAACAGCCAACAGTTGGCTTACAGAATGGAGTAAAGGTTCCAGAGCGGAGACGGAACCTTTGGGAAAGAAAACAAGCCTAGAGGGTTGTCATGTCCGTTCCTGGGCCTTGCTCTTCTGCCGCTAAGGGCAGGCGGCTTGCACATGCTCCAGAGAGGAAGCTCATGCTTCCAGAGGTTTTCCCACCAAATATAAATAATGGGGGATCCCATAAGAATTAGTCTCCTTGAGGCCTTCACACCCTTCGATTTATGCATTCATTTAATATTTTCTGAGGATGGAGGAGGCAGCGTTTGAGGTCCTGCTAGGATATGTATTGAGTTTCGAGGCCGTGATTAAAATTTAAAATAATTTTAAAATTTATATTAAATTTCAAACTTAAAATTTAAATTTTAAAATAATTTTAAAGTTAATTTTAAAATAATTTAAATTAAAATACATAATAACATAATAAAATTTTTCATTAATTTTAAAGTTTATATTAAATTTCAAATCTTAAAAACTTTTAAAATGTAAAGGAAGCCTTCCGACTTACATCTTTATGACTGACAGTTTGTATAAATATGCAGTATTTCATAATATATTGTTTTAAATTTATTATAATGATGATATATTGGTCATGTTATAATTTCTTGTTTTTGTGTTTAGGGTGCATGCCATAGGCAGGCCTCCATTTGTATTTTGGGTTGTTGCTTTGCTTTGTAAAGAGCTGTGTAAAGTTTTCGGTGGCCAGCCTTGCAGGGCTGTTGTTTTCTGAGGGTGGGCTATGTGACCTTTGGGGCACATTTGGGAAATTGGAGGGAAATTTCTTGCCCTTTTCTTTTTTGAAATGGAGGGAGAAGGCCTCCTCAGAGTGAGGAAGTTAACTGCTACTCTCTTGGAGGCTGAATGGGAAAGGCGAGTCCGTTTGGGGAAGGAAGAGCCAGGCCATATTTTGGCACCTCCTGTCACCCCTCATAATTATTTTCACCCCTTGATTTTCGCATCCACACTGCAGAAATAATCCAGTTTGAGAACGCTTTAACAGCCCTGGCTCAATGCTAGAGAATTCTGAGAACTATAGTTTTGTGAGACATTTAGCCTTCGCTAGGGTTGCCATAAGTCAGGACCTCCAAACCGGGACAAATGTAGGACAAATGTAGGGCAAATTTTGCCTCAAATGTAGGATATATTTTTTAAATGGAGGACACATGGAAAAAATTGGATGCTTTTTTAAAAATGTTAATAGAAATGCATCTTTCTTAGGCATGATCAAAATGGAGAACATTTGGGCATTATTCCTAGACAGATGGTAGAAATGGACTTCCCTCTCTGGCCAAACACCCCCTCCCCATTCCAAAACACACTCAACAGCACATTTGGGCATTGAACGTGGCTTTATTGAACATAGCTTCTTGCATATTTCAGAGGCTTATTGCATAATTAAACCCTTTGAGTTTCACACTGAACATGGGTTCACATGGCTATGCATATTGAACATGTCAAGGTGGTTTCACAAGAAGTGGATTTGCCTTCGGTTTCAGGTGTCTTGCACCAACTATACTTCTTAGAAGTGTGTACTTGGTCAAGGTACTTTGGTTTTTCTTCACTGCGCATGAGTTTGCAAAAATCAGAGCAACTTACAGTGGCCATGCCTTAGAAGCTGGCTGATATCAATATCACCACCACCACCACCATCATCATCATCACTATCATTGTCAAAACAAGGCAGACCTGTTAGCATTAAAAGCACCGAAAATACACAGAAATGCACTTTGAACACACTCGCCTTCAGAAAGAGTGAGTGCATGCCTCAGAAGCTGACTGATATCACCACCACCACCACCACCACCATCACTATCATTGTTAAAACAAAGCAAACCTGTACAAATGGAATGGAAATAATCCTCCTCCTCCTCCTCCTCCTCCTGCTACTCTTCCTCCTCCTCTGGCCCGGGCTGGCCCACGTGGGGAGCAAAAAGAGGAGGAGCTCCTCCTCTTGTGGCTGGCTGGCCAATGAGGGCAGACTGGAGCTACAACAGCCCCGTCCCCTTGCAGCATCCATTGGCCAGCCAGCCTCAGGAGGAGCGCGCAGGGCTACAGGAAGTGCCGGTGGGTGGCAAAGGCCGCATTAGTGGTAGCGCGTGGCGCACAGCGCCACGCCCGCAGGAACAGCCTTGCGCAATGGCCAGCACAGCAGCTGCCATAGGTGCCAGCAGTGGCAGTAGATCTGGGGCAAACCCGGGTCTATGAATGAACCGGGACGGGGCGACCCTGCCCGGTTCAAAAGCGGGATTGTCCCGCCTGGGGGCGAGACATGGCAACCCTACTTATACGTCAACAGTTGTGTAATGGAAAAGCAAGTGCATACTCCTTCCCTTCTTCATTAGGTAACTTTCCTTTCATTCGAAATTAAGAGAAATTCCTCCCGTGTGATAACCTCCAATGTAACATGGGACGTGGGTCCTCCACATTGATGCCTGCTCCCTGTTCACACAGATGCTCAATTCACATTTTTTCCTCCTGAAGAGCATAACCTGTGATGTTTATCGCACTATGCTCTTAAAGAGCTACTATTCCAGTGTGACTCCTCTAGCAGCCTCCTGTTGCATGCTGGGATTGGCAGTTTTAAGGAGCTGAACTTCTCTGCCTGAGAATTCTAAATACCCCTCCTTAAAACTGCCAATCCCAGCATGCAACAGGAGGCAGCTAGAGGAGTCACACTGGAATAGTACCTCTTTAAGAGCTCGTCTGATAAACACCTAAGTCTTATGCAAAGGAGTCAGACCAGCAATGTTGCTCTTAGGTAATTTTGAAATCTGGACACAATGGCTTGATCTGGGAGAAAGAAGGAAGGAATAGATGGTAAAGTATACTTCACTTGCTTCAAAGTGCAGCAAGCATGCCATGCCAGTTGTGGGACCCTGTCCGTCTGGGCTGTGAATGAGGTCCTAGCCATCTGCTATGAAGCCCTTCCTTGACAGCACAGTTCCAGACCATTGGACTATAAACTTCTTGGCCTTCTGCTTGTAAGCCAACCTCTGTACTTGAATTTTTTTTAAAAAAAAAAAAGGGAAAAGGAAAATAAGCTTTATATCTGTCTGCATTTTTCCCCAGTGAATAATTATTTACCATTCTGCCCCAACAAGGGAACAAAGTACCTTGCATACAGAAAAACCCATTATGCAAAATGGGCACATTTGGGGCATTGATGCACTACAATTGGCACTACAATTGTAAATAATATTGTAAAGCAAAATACTTTGTTAAACTAATGCTATTAAGATGTTAAGGAGAACAAAATAATGAACTTACTAGGACAAAAAGTAGAAAAAAATTAAGTTGAACAAAATGGAATTTAGAACACTCATTAAATCAGGTCCTTGGAGAACTGATGCTGTAGGTCTGGTCAGAAAAAGATTGAACAGTTCTAATTCCTTTCCTTTGTGAAGACAAGACCCAAGATCAGGTTTGGAAGAGAGAATCACTAAGCCTTCTACTGGGATCCTTCCTGGTGGTGACACCAAAATTAGAACCACTCCCTCAGGCATATGCACTTCAGGTTCTTTGTTGTTGTCTTTTCATGTGCCAGTTGCAAGCCCATCCTATTCTATCTGCCTTTGAATGATACTGAATTTAGTCTCTGTTCTTCATGTTGGAATCTTGGTCTATTTTATTGTCTTCTTTTAACTTTTGAATTGTTGCTGTTTGTTGCTCTTTTATTATCACTATCACATGATGAGATTTGATTGTTGGATTAAAAGGCAGGATATATAGACTCTAAACATTTGTGATATAAGATAATGGTGCTGGTTCTCTAGATAGGCAGGGATATCCCAAGTCTCAAATTAGCAGCACCAGCATATCCAGTAGGTCTGATTTGACAGTTGTTTCCAAATCGTAGAGGTGGACAGTGGTCAGGGGAAACCTCTAGTCATTACAGTCTAGTGTATAATACTGAACCACTTATCATATTCTCGAGGAAATCCCTCTTTTTTAAAAATTCAAATTCAGATGTTAACCCTAAATAAGAAAGAGACTGTGTGTACAATTAGGATGCTTTGAACTCTGTTTTTAACCATCTTCTCTATTATAACTTCAGTTTTTTGAGATTCAGCCAACGTTTTGTTAGCTATTATTGGAGACCAATAGACAGTGATAAACATAAGCTTACGGCAGCAAATTCCAATCATTGGCAAGGCTTAATTTGCAATGCATACACACAACAGAGAGGATTAGTTATGGCAAGTTCAGAATATAAATATCTTCCTTTTGATTCATAAATCAGGGGTCTGGGATTCCATGCAAAATATTATTTTATTTTATTTATTTTTATTATTGCTTTTTTATTTTATTTTATTTCATTTATTTTTATGATTGCTTGTTTTTATTTTATTTCATTAATTTTTATTATTGCTTGTTTTTATTGTATTTCATTAATTTTTATGATTACTTGTTTTTATTTTATTTCATTAATTTTTATGATTGCTTGTTTTTTATTTTATTAATTTTATTATTGCTTGTTTTTTATTTTATTTCATTGATTTTTATGATTGCTTGTTTTTTATTTTATTTTATTAATTTTTATGATTGCTTTTTATTTTATTTTATTAATTTTTATTATTGCTTGTTTTTTATTTTATTACATTAATTTTTATTATTAAATATATACACCCCTGCCTTGTTTTTTATTTTATTTTTTCATTATTTTTTATTATTAAATATATGCAAGTGCATTTTCTGTTTATTTATGGCACTTTGAATGCTAACAAGTCTGCCTTTCTTGGACAATTATAGTGATGATGATGATGATGATGATGGTGGTGGTGATATTGATATCAACAAGCCTCTGAGGCACGGCCAATGTAACTTGCTGTGATTTTTACAAACTCATGCGCAGTGAAGAAAAACCACAGTCCCTTGACCAAGTACACACTTCTGAGAAGTAAAGTTGAACCCGAGGGCAAGTCCATTTCTGCCATCTGTCTAAGAATAATGCCAAAATGTCCTCCATTTTGATCATGCCTAAAAAACATGTATTTATATTAACATTTTTAAAAAAACCTCAATTTTTTTGTGTGTCCTCCATTTTTATAAAAATGTGTCCTACATTTGAAAATGTTGCCCTACATTTGTCCCGGTTTGGAGGTCCTGACTTATGGCAACCCTACCCACAGCCTCACATTGTTCTGTTTAGAAGATGCAGGCCAATATCACCAGACCAGGATCAGACAGACCAGACGCTGATCTGGCAATCCCAGTCAGATCCTTGCATAAAAGGGCCTCAAAATGACCTGCCATTTGCTGTGGATTTTTCCAGATGGGTCCCAGTATTGCCATTCCTGAGCAAACCTCCAATGCCACATGTGATGTGAAATGAGGTGTCTGGCCACATGGATGCACCCAGGTACCCCATTTCCATGTCAGACATAGTAACAGGGGTCTGCTCAGTAGCAACTATGGTGAAGGAAGGTATGGTGCACATGTTGGTTGTGGATCTGTTATGCAGTGCTAGACAGGCATGTAAACACCTGCCCATCCTCAGGGACTGACCTGCATTAGGACTGCTATCCTGGCCTGGCTGCTCAGTCCCCTAGCAACCCTATAATAATTTGCATTACAACAGGGATAGGTATTTCTGAGGAAACTCGTTTGCCTTATAGTTATTGTGAGGATTTTTTAAAAACCCGCTTTTCTACCATGCAAATGCTTTGGAATGTATGTATGCTTCTTAGAGCAGCTGTCTTACAAGAGAATGAATCATCTTCAAAGATTTTGTGGGACAAATCCTTCATGTGAAAGGGAGTGGCAGTTGATATAATTCTTCCTTCTTATGACAGTCTCCCAGCACTTTGTGACCCTCTGACCCTACAGACAACAAGTTGTAGACAACTGTGTCCAGTGGAATTATATAGCAGTTAGAACAAATAACTCTTCACTACTGCAGTTCCTCTCCTGAATCTGAAGTTTATGGAACCTCCAGAGCAGATTTAGGGGTGTATGTTTGAGGATTCAGGGAATAGAGGATGGAAAAGTACCCCTGTGTCATTCCACATCTCCACAGACATTCTTTTTTCTAGCACAGAAAATCCTTGGAGTGATCACTGTTGTGGAAAATATTTTGGTAATATTTGTTGGAAAACATGCCTGAAAGGCACAAGGGTGAGTGTGGCACATGTGTTCAGTCAGGAGAACACACAAAGCCATAAATATTCTTGCTGGTTGTAGCCTACTGAAGGATTTGCCCCACAAATTCTTTGAAGATGATTCATTCTCTTGTAAGAAAGTTGCTCTAAGAAGCACACATACATTCTAAAGCATTTGCATGGAAGGAAAGCATTATCATAGGCTTTGAAAAACCATTCATTTTCAGTTGCTTCTTAGCTGAGCTACTATAACAAACTGGTGCCTCATTGGTTGTTTATAGTGCTGCTGCTTTTAAATTGTGTTTTTGAATGATTTGGATATTTTCATATGAACATTGGCCAGATTGTGTTGTATTTCTAAAGGACTGTACTTCATCAATCAGTATGTTATAATTTTGAAACAGGATATTGTAGTTTTCTCATAGTATGGGCTTGTTGAAGTATTTCAAACCAACACCTATATACATCAGGGACGTAGCCAGGATTTTGGGAAGGGGGGGGAGGGGGTCCAGACTAAGTGCCACCATTATAATGGGGCTTGGTTGCGGCAGTGCGGTAGCACACACCATTAATTTTAACCAAAGGGAGGGGGGGGGCCCGGCCCCCAAGGCCCCCCCCCCCCTTTGGCTATGTCCCTGTATACATGCACTTTATCTGTATATGTGTATATGTAATTTGGTCCCATATTTCCTGCTGCTGGCCTTCCTTGTCTGTTGTCTTCCCCATCCTGCTTCATATGTTACATCTTTATTACTTCAGTGTCTGTTCATCCTCATGTTTTCCTGAACAGTTGAAACAAATCAAACGATTATATGTTTGTAGATGCTCTAGAGTCTAACAAAACAAAAGCAAACAAAGCATGATTCCTTCTTTGACACAACAGTAAAACATTAAGAATAGGAAGATCTCTCACAAAGACATTTGCTACTACAGCAGAATGCTGTAATATGCAACTCTAATTATAACTACAAAAGATCACCTGGTAGTAAGACTGAGTTTTGATATATGTTCAGCAATGCCTCCCCCCACATGGCAGCCCCATACATAAGATATTAATCTGATATAAAACATCAGGGCAATAAAAACAGTGAATGCAAAATTATTTCAAGTTCCTGTACTATAAGAGAGCTATGCCATTCCAGTGCAGAACAAATAACAAACCTTTAAGAAGAACCTACCGTATACTGTTTTTCTGGGTTACAGATAATATCATGCTCAGACAGAAGTAGGAATATACAGTGTCATTAAATATGTGATATTTGAAGGTTGTTATTAACAAGGTCCCCCTGACATTTTCAACATTTCATTGGACGGACACTTTCTTGGTTTAACTATAAGCTTTAATGAATAAAATATTTTAAGTGTATCTTCTTTTTAATCAGTCAACACAAAATAATACACCAGCTGTTTTTGACACGGCAAAGTTTCAGCTATTTACTGGCCTCTAGCAGAAGCATGCTTTAAACCCAATCACATTTTAATTCACCGATGCCAGTGGAACTTATTTGGCTATAAGGGTGCTTCAGACTGCAGCCTCTTGTATTTTAATACCTGTTTTCCTCTACAGCATGACAAGTGCTGGAGGATGACAATTCAACCTACAATATTTCTAAAATGTGTAAATATCCTAGGGTTGCCTTAAAAGTGAGTGACTTGAGACTATGCTGTCTACACTTTACTAAGAATCACTTTTTGCGGGCCTAAAATTATTATTTATCAGGTGATATAAGACATTAATAAATAAGGTTATATGTGGATACCATTTCTCCAGGCTTCTGAGTTTAGTGGGTGTTGTTTTTTTTTTAAATTACTACATATTTGATCAATGGCATATAATAAATAATTGCTACATTGATTTAATCATTTTAGTAGTAAGTATTTTATACAAGGTTTACCTCAATGATCTGTGTTCTGCATAGATTACAGGGATTCAAGTTTGGGGATGAAAAAACTTTGGGTTGAAAAAACATTTGAAGCTAATATTAGAGCCTGGAATTTACTCTGGACCCCAGAGCATAATTTTACTGCTGTTCAGTTAAGGATGGGTTCTGTATGCTATTATATTAATTTATTTTTCTTAAAAGCAATAGGATATTTGTGTAGGAAAAATGACTCATATGGACATTCACCAATGATGTCAGGGATTTACAAGTTCTAGTTTAATATACTAAATCTGCAGAAATATATATATAGTGCACATGCCCCAACCACAGGTTTTCCATCCGCAGATTTGAGCATCCATAGACAGCAAGCCCCATTGACTTCAATGGCTGCACGAGCATGTGGTCCTGGAAGAGCAGCTGCATGCACAGGCATGTGTGCTGCCACTGAATACCATGGGACTTGAGATAACACGGTTTTTGCCATCCATGGGGGGTCTGAAATGGAACCCCTGCAGATAAGAAGGGCCTACTGTACAATATTACATTATATATCTGGTAATAATAAGAGAATCTGAGATATGCTTTCTTCCACGGAGCGTAAATCCTTCTAAACATCCCTGTAAACACTGAATGCACCAGTTATTCGTCTTTGCATTCCATTTTATTAGTATGGCATTTATGATTACTCTATCAGCTCTTGGTCCTGTGCTAACATCATTGGAATGTATGAGAATCCCTAAAGGTAAAGGTAAAGGTAGTCCCTTGACATGAAAATCTAGTTGTAACCAACTGTAGGGGG